>NW_026292171.1:0-125693 GCF_023091745.1 Budorcas taxicolor | reverse complement strand
TTTCAAGAGGAGGCCCTCTCAACAGGAACGGCGAGAGGAACTCCAGGGTCGTGCCATCATTCCAAGAGTCCCCCAGATGTCTCAGTTCATTCCAGAGGAACCTCTTTTCCCTTCACCGGCTCGTCTTTCACGCCGCGGATCGACTCACACTAAGGTGGCACGTGGCACGGTCCTTTGGGAAAGCCTCCTGGGAAAGCCTCGAGGGAAAGCCTCGAGGGAAAGCCACAGATCCCTTGATCCACCTGACAGGAAGCGTGACACTACTGCTGCAGCTCGGGAATAAAGCGCACGTGCATGTCCCCACTCGAGACGAGGCCTGACTACCCTGGGGAGACTCAGAAGCACCACAAGATCCATGGCAACTTTGGAGGGGAATCCTCAGGTTCCGGCCCCGACTCCACACAAGGACTGAGGCCCCGGCATGGACGGGAGAGGAATCCCGAGAGGTCCCCTAGCAACTCGCATGGGGACTGGCCTTTCCTGAGGCCACCAGAGCGGTTCCCTGAGGTCCCCGTCGTAACTCGAGAAGACCTGCCGCAACTCGAGAAAATCCAGGAGGTTCTCCCCTCCAGGCGAGATGAGGCCCATTTCCGCTGAGGTGTCTCGAGGCTGATCACACCTCACCTCTGGAACTTCGAAAGGGTCTTTCACACCCTTGGTGTGAGTCAAGAAGTTCCCCGACATACCCGTCTCCACTCGAGAGAAAACACGAGGGTCCCGCCCATATCCAGAGGAGCCGCGTTTCCGCCTCGTAGCTCGAGATGAGGGATCGTTTCCCTGCTTCTTCGTGAAAGAGTTCCCGGCGTTCCCGTCGCATCTCAAGAGGAGGCCCTCTCAATAGGAACGTCGAGAGGAACTCCAGGGTCGTGCCACCATTCCAAGAGTCCCCCAGATGTCTCATTCCATACAAGAGGAACCTCTTTTCCCTACACCGCCTCGTCTTTCACGCTGAGGATCGACTCACACCAAGGTGGCACTTGGCACAGCCCTGTGGGAAAGCCTCGTGGGAAAGCCTCGAGGGACAGCCTCGAGGGAAAGCCAGAGATCCCTTGATCCACGTGACAGGAAGCGTGACACTACTGCTGCAGCACGGGAGGAAAGCGCACGTGCATAACCCCACTCGAGACGAGGCCTGACTCCCCTGGGGAGACTCAGAAGCACCCCAAGTTCCATGGCAACACTGGAGAGGAATCCTCAGGTTCCGGCCCCGACTCCACACAAGGTCTTAGGCCCCGGCATGGACGGGAGAGTAATCCCGAGAGGGCCCATAGCAACTCGCATGGGGTCAGGCCTTTCCTCAGGCCACCAGAGTGGGTCCCTGAGGTCCCCGTCCTAACTCGAGAATACCTGCCCCAACTCGAGAAAATCCAGGAGGTTGTCCCCTCCAGGCGAGATGAGGCCCATTTCCACTGAGGCGTCTCGAGGCTGATCACACCTCACCTCTGGAACTTCGGAAGGGTCCTTCACACCCTTGGTGCAAATCAAGAAGTTCCCCGACATACCCGTCTCCACTAGAGAGGAAACACGAGGGTCCCGCCCACATCCAGAGGAGACCCGTTTCGGCCTCGTAGCTCGAGATGAGGAATCCTTTCCCTGCTTCGTCGGGAAAGAGTTCCCGGCGTTCCTGTCGCATCTCAAGAGGAGGCCCTCTCAACAGGAACGGCGAGAGGAACTCCAGGGTCGTGCTACCATTCCAAGAGTCCCCCAGATGTCTCAGTCCATTCCAGAGGAACCTCTTTTCCTTTCACCGGCTCTTCATTCAAACCGAGGATCGAATCACACCAAGGTGGCACGTGGCACGGCCCTGTGAGAAAGCCTCGTGGAAAAGCCTCGAGGGAAAGCCTCGAGGGAAAGCCACAGATCCCTTGATCCACGTGACAGGAAGCGTGACACTACTGCTGCAGCTCGGGAGGAAAGCGCACTTGCATGCCCCCACTCGACACGAGGCCTGACTCCCCTGGGGAGACTCAGAAGCACCCCAAGATCCATGGCAACATTGGAGAGGAATCTTCAGGTTCCGGCCCCGACTCCACACAAGGTCTTAGGCCCCGGCATGGACGAGAGAGGAATCCCGAGAGGTCCCCAAGCAACTCGCATGGGGACTGGCCTTTCCTGAGGCCACCAGAGCGGGTCCCTGAGGTCCCCGTCGTAACTCGAGAAGACCTGCCGCAACTCGAGAAAATCCAGGAGGTTCTTCCTTCCAGGTGAGATGAGGCCCATTTCCTCTGCGGCGTCTCGAGGCTGATCACACCTCACCTCTGGAACTTCGAAGGGGTCCTTCACAGCCTTGGTGCCAATCAGGAAGTTCCCCGACATACCCGTCTCCACTCGAGAGGAAACACGAGGGTCCCGCCCACATCCAGAGGAGCCCCGTTTCAGCCTCGTAGCTCGAGATGAGGGATCCTTTCCCTGCTTCATCGGGAAAGAGTTCCCGGCATTCCCGTCGCATCTCAAGAGGAGGCCCTCTCAACAGGAACGGCGAGAGGAACTCCAGGGTCGTGCCACCATTCCAAGAGTCCCCCAGATGTCTCAGTCAATACCAGAGGAACCTCATTTCCCTTCACCGGCTCGTCTTTCACGCCGAGGTTCGACTGACACCAAGGTGGCCCGTGGCACAGCCCTGTGGGAAAGCCTCGTGGGAAAGCCTCGAGGGAAAGCCTCGAGGGAAAGCCACAGATCCCTTGATCCACGTGACAGGAAGCGTGACATTACTGCTGCAGCACAGGAGGAAAGCGCATGTGCATGCCCCCACTCGAGACGAGGCCTGACTCCCCTGGGGAGACTCAGAAGCACCCTAAGATCCATGGCAACACTGGAGAGGAATCCTCAGGTTCCGGCCCCGACTCCACACAAGGTCTTAGGCCCCGGCATGGACGGGAGAGGAATCCCGAGAGGGCCCCTAGCAACTCGCATGGGGACTGGCCTTTCCTGAGGCCACTATAGCGGGTCCCTGAGGTCCCCGTCGTAACTCGAGAAGACCTGCCGCAACTCGAGAAAATCCAGGAGGTTCTCCCCTCCAGACGAGATGAGGCCCATTTCCGCTGAGGCGTCACGAGGCTGATCACACCTCACCTCTGGAACGTCGAAAGGGTCCTTCACACCCTTGGTGCAAATCAAGAAGCTCCCCGACATACCCGTCTCCGCTCGAGAGGAAACACGAGGGTCCCGCCCACATCCAGAGGAGCCCCGTTTCCGCCTCGAAGCTCGAGATGAGGGATCCTTTCCCTGCTTCGTCGAGAAAGAGTTCCCAGCGTTCCCCTCGCATCTCAAAAGGAGGCCCTCTCAAAAGGAACGGCGAGAGGAACTCCAGGGTCGTGCCACCATTCCAAGAGTCCCGCAGATGTCTCAGTCCATTCCAGAGGAACCTCTTTTCCCTTCACCGGCTCGACTTTCACGCCGAGGGTCGACAAACCAAGGTGGCACGTGGCACGGCCCTGTGGGAAAGACTCATGGGAATGCCTCGAGGGAAAGCCACAGATCCCTTGATCCACGTGACTGGAAGCGTGACACTACTGCTGCAGCTCGGGAGGAAAGCGCACGTGAATGCCCCCACTCGAGACGAGGCCTGACTCCCCTGGGGAGACTCAGAAGCACCCCAAGAACCATGGCAACTATGGAGAGGAATCCTCAGGTTCCGGCCCCGAATCCACACAAGGTCTAAGGCCCCGGCATAGACGGGAGAGGAATCCCGAGAGGGCCCCTAGCAACTCGCATGGGGACTTGCCTTTCCTGAGGCCACCAGAGCGGGTCCCTGAGGTCCCCGTCGTAACACGAGGAGACGTGCCGCAACTCCAGAAATTCCAGGAGGTTCTCCGCTCCAGGCGAGATGAGGCCCATTTCCGCTGAGGCGTCTCGAGGCTGATCACACCTCCCCTCTGGAACTTCGAAAGGGTCCTTCACACCCTTGGTGCAAATCAAGAAGTTCCCCGACATACCCGTCTCCACTCGAGAGGAAACACGAGGGTCCCGCCCACATCCAGAGGAGCCCCGTTTCGGCCTCGTAGCTCGAGATGAGGGATCCTTTCCCTGCTTCGTCAGGAAAGAGTTCCCGGTGTTCCCGTCGCATCTCAAGAGGAGGCCCTCTCAACAGGAAAGGCGAGAGGAACTCCAGGGTCGTGCCACCATTCCAAGAGTCCCCCAGATGTCTCAGTCCATTCCAGAGGAACCTGTTTTCTCTTTACCGGCTCGTCTTTCACGCCGAGGTTCGACTCACACGAAGGTGGCACGTGGCACGGCCCTCTGGGAAAGCCTCGTGGGAAAGCCTCGAGGGAAAGCCACAGATCCCTTGATCCACGTGACAGGAAGCGTGACACTACTGCTGCAGCTCGGGAGGAAAGCGCACGTGCATGCCCCCACTCGAGACAAGCCCTGACTCCCCTGGGGAGACTCAGAAGCACCCCAAGATCCATGGCAACACTGGAGAGGAAACCTCAGGTTCCGGCCCCGACTCCACACAAGGTCTTAGGCCCTGGCATGGACGGGAGAGGAATCCCGAGAGGGACCCTAGCAACTCGCATGAGGACTGGGCTTTCCTGAGGCCACCAGAGCGGGTCCCTGAGGTCCCCGTCGTAACTCGAGAAGACCTGCCGCAACTCGAGAAAATCCAGGAGGTTCTCCCCTCCAGGCGAGATGAGGCCCTTTTCCGCTGAGGCGTCTCGAGGCTGATCACACCTCACCTGTGGAGCTTCGAAAGGGTCCTTCACACCCTTGGTGCAAGTCAGGAAGTTCCCCGACATACCCGTCTCCACTCGAGAGGAAACACGAGGGTCCCGCCCACATCCAGAGGAGTCCCGTTTCCGCCTCGTAGCTCGAGATGAGGGATCCTTTCCCTGCATCGTCGGGAAAGAGTTCCCGGCGTTCCCGACGCATCTCAAGAGGAGGCCCTCTCAACAGGAACGGCGAGAGGAACTCCAGGGTCGTGCCACCATTCCAAGAGTCCCCCAGATGTCTCAGTCCATTCCAGAGGAATCTCTTTTCCCTTCACCGGCTCGTCTTTCACGCTGAGGATCGACAAACCAAGGTGGCACGTGGCACGGCACTGTGGGAAAGACTCGTCGGAAAGCCTCGAGGGAAAGCCTCGAGGGAAAGCCACAGATCCCTTGATCCACGTGACAGGAAGCGTGACACTACTGCTGAAGCTCGGGAGGAAAGCGCACTTGCATGCCCCCACTCGACACGAGGCCTGACTCCCCTGGGGAGACTCAGAAGCACCCCAAGATCCATGGCAACACTGGAGAGGAATCCTCAGTTTCCGACCCCGACTCCACACAAGGTCTTAGGCCCCGGCATGGACGGGAGATGAATCCCAATAGGTCCCCAAGCAACTCGCATGGGGACTGGCCTTTCCTGAGGCCACCAGATCGGGTCCCTGAGGTCCCCGTCGTAACTCGAGAAGACCTGCCGCAACTCGAGAAAATCCAGGAAGTTCTCCCCTCCAGGCGAGATGTGGCCCATTTCCGCGGAGGTGTCTCGAGGCTCATCACACCTCACTTCTGGAACTTCGAAAGGGTCCTTCACACCCTTGGTGCAAGTCAGGAAGTTCCCCGACATACCCGTCTCCACTCAAGAAGAAACACGAGGGTCCCGCCCACATCCAGAGGAGCCCCGTTTCCGCCTCGAAGCTCGAGATGAGGGATCCTTTCCCTGCTTCGTCTGGAAAGAGTTCCCGGCGTTCATATCGCATCTCAAGAGGAGGCCCTCTCACCAGGAACGGCGAGAGGAATTCCAGGGTCGTGAAACCATTCCAAGAGTCCCCCAGATGTCTCAGTCCATTCCAGAGGAATCTCTTTTCCTTTCACCGGCTCGTCATTCACACCGAGGATCGAATCACACCAAGGTGGCACGTGGCACGGCCCTGTGAGAAAGCCTCGTGGGAAAGCCTCGAGGGAAAGCCTCGAGGGAAAGCCACAGATCCCTTGATCCACGTGACAGGAAGCGTGACACTACTGCTGCAGCTCGGGAGGAAAGCGCAGGTGCATGCCCCCACTCGAGACGAGGCCTGACTCCCCTGGGGAGACTCAGAAGCACCCCAAGATCCATGGCAACACTGGAGAGGAAACCTCAGGTTCCGGCCCCAACTCCACACAAGGTCTTAGGCCCCGGCATGGACGGGAGAGGAATCCCAATAGGTCCCCAAGCAACTCGCATGGGGACTGGCCTTTCCTGAGGCCACCAGATCGGGTCCCTGAGGTCCCCGTCGTAACTCGAGAAGACCTGCCGCAACTCGAGAAAATCCAGGAAGTTCTCCCCTCCAGGCGAGATGTGGCCCATTTCCGCGGAGGTGTCTCGAGGCTCATCACACCTCACTTCTGGAACTTCGAAAGGGTCCTTCACACCCTTGGTGCAAGTCAGGAAGTTCCCCGACATACCCGTCTCCACTCAAGAAGAAACACGAGGGTCCCGCCCACATCCAGAGGAGCCCCGTTTCCGCCTCGAAGCTCGAGATGAGGGATCCTTTCCCTGCTTCGTCTGGAAAGAGTTCCCGGCGTTCATATCGCATCTCAAGAGGAGGCCCTCTCAACAGGAATTGCGAGAGGAACTCCAGGGTCGTGCCACCATTCCAAGAGTCCCCCAGATGTCTCAGTCCATTCCAGAGGAACCTCTTTTCCTTTCACCGGCTCGTCTTTCACACCGAGGATCGAATCACACCAAGGTGGCACGTGGCACGGCCCTTTGAGAAAGCCTCATGGGAAAGCCTCGAGGGAAAGCCTCGAGGGAAAGCCACACATCCCCTGATCCACGTGACAGGAGGAGTGACACAACTGCTGAAGCTCGGGAGGAAAGCGCACTTGCATGCCCCCACTCGAGACGAGGCCTGACTCCCCTGGGGAGACTCAGAAGCACCCCAAGTTCCATGGCAACACTGGAGAGGAATCCTCAGGTTCCGGCCCCGACTCCACACAAGGTCTTAGGCCCCGGCATGGACGGGAGAGTAATCTCGAGAGGGCCCATAGCAACTCGCATGGGGTCAGGCCTTTCCTCAGGCCACCAGAGTGGGTCCCTGTGGTCCCCGTCCTAACTCGAGAATACCTGCCCCAACTCGAGAAAATCCAGGAGGTTGTCCCCTCCAGGCGAGATGAGGCCCATTTCCACTGAGGCGTCTCGAGGCTGATCACACCTCACCTCTGGAACTTCGAAAGGGTCCTTCACACCCTTGGTGCAAATCAAGAAGTACCCCGACATACCCGTCTCCACTAGAGAGGAAACACGAGGGTCCCGCCCACATCCAGAGGAGACCCGTTTCGGCCTCGTAGCTCGAGATGAGGGATCCTTTCCCTTCTTCATCGGGAAAGAATTCCCGGCGTTCCCGTCGCATTTCAAGAGGAGGCCCTCTCAACAGGAACGGCGAGAGGAACTCCAGGGTCGTGCCATCATTCCAAGAGTCCCCCAGATGTCTCAGGCCATTCCAGAGGAACCTCTTCTCCCTTCACCGGCTCGTCTTTCACGCCGAGGATCGACACACACCAAGGTATCACTTGGCACAGCCCTGCGGGAAAGCCTCGTGTGAAAGCCTCGAGGGAAAGCCTCGAGGGAAAGCCACAGATCCCTTGATGCACGTGACAGGAAGCGTGACCCTACTGCTGCAGCTTGGGAGGGAAGCGCACGTGCATGCCCCCACTCGAGACGAGGCCTGACTCCCCAGGGGAAACTCAGAGGCACCCCAAGATCCACGTCAACACTGGAGAGGAATGCTAAGGTTCCGGCCCCGACTCCACACAAGGTCTTAGGCCCCGGCATCGACGGGAGAGGAATCCCGAGATGGCCCCTAGCAACTCCCATGGGGACTGGCCCTTCCTGAGGCCACCAGAGCGGGTCCCTGATGTCCCCGTCGTAACTCGAGAAGACCTGCCGCAACTCGAGAATATCCAGGAGGTTCTCCCCTGCAGGCGAGATGAGGCCCATTTCCGCAGAGGCTTCTCGGGGCTAATCACACCTCAACTGTGGAACGTCGAAGGGTTCTTCACACCCTGGGTGCAACTCTAGAGGTTCCCCGACATACCCGTCTCCACTCGAGAGGAAACACGAGGGTCCCGCCCACATCCAGAGGAGCCCCGTTTCCGCCTCCGAGCTCGAGATGAGGGATCCTTTCCCTGCTTCGTCGGGAAAGAGTTCCCGGCGTTCCCGTCGCATCTCAAGAGGAGGCCTTCTCAACAGGAATTGCGAGAGGAACTCCAGGGTCCTGTCACCATTCCAAGAGTCCCCCAGATGTCTCAGTTCATTCCAGAGGAACCTCTTTTCCCTTCACCGGCTCGTCTTTCACGCCGAGGATCGACTCACACTAAGGTGGCACGTGGCACGGTCCTTTGGGAAAGCCTCCTGGGAAAGCCTCGAGGGAAAGCCTCGAGGGAAAGCCACAGATCCCTTGATCCACCTGACAGGAAGCGTGACACTACTGCTGCAGCTCGGGAATAAAGCGCACGTGCATGTCCCCACTCGAGACGAGGCCTGACTACCCTGGGGAGACTCAGAAGCACCACAAGATCCATGGCAACTTTGGAGGGGAATCCTCAGGTTCCAGCCCCGACTCCACACAAGGACTGAGGCCCCGGCATGGACGGGAGAGGAATCCCGAGAGGTCCCCTAGCAACTCGCATGGGGACTGGCCTTTCCTGAGGCCACCAGAGCGGTTCCCTGAGGTCCCCGTCGTAACTCGAGAAGACCTGCCGCAACTCGAGAAAATCCAGGAGGTTCTCCCCTCCAGGCGAGATGAGGCCCATTTCCGCTGAGGCGTCTCGAGGCTGATCACACCTCACCTCTGGAACTTCGAAAGGGTCTTTCACACCCTTGGTGTGAGTCAAGAAGTTCCCCGACATACCCGTCTCCACTCGAGAGAAAACACGAGGGTCCCGCCCATATCCAGAGGAGCCGCATTTCCGCCTCGTAGCTCGAGATGAGGGGTCGTTTCCCTGCTTCTTCGTGAAAGAGTTCCCGGCGTTCCCGTCGCATCTCAAGAGGAGGCCCTCTCAATAGGAACGTCGAGAGGAACTCCAGGGTCGTGCCACCATTCCAAGAGTCCGCAGATGTCTCATTCCATACAAGAGGAACCTCTTTTCCCTACACCGCCTCGTCTTTCACGCCGAGGATCGACTGACACCAAGGTGGCACGTGGCACAGCCCTGTGGGAAAGCCTCGTGGGAAAGCCTCGAGGGACAGCCTCGAGGGAAAGCCACAGATCCCTTGATCCACGTGACAGGAAGCGTGACACTACTGCTGCAGCACGGGAGGAAAGCGCACGTGCATAACCCCACTCGAGACGAGGCCTGACTCCCCTGGGGAGACTCAGAAGCACCCCAAGTTCCATGGCAACACTGGAGAGGAATCCTCAGGTTCCGGCCCCGACTCCACACAAGGTCTTAGGCCCCGGCATGGACGGGAGAGTAATCCCGAGAGGGCCCATAGCAACTCGCATGGGGTCAGGCCTTTCCTCAGGCCACCAGAGTGGGTCCCTGAGGTCCCCGTCCTAACTCGAGAATACCTGCCCCAACTCGAGAAAATCCAGGAGGTTGTCCCCTCCAGGCGAGATGAGGCCCATTTCCACTGAGGCGTCTCGAGGCTGATCACACCTCACCTCTGGAACTTCGAAAGGGTCCTTCACACCCTTGGTGCAAATCAAGAAGTTCCCCGACATACCCGTCTCCACTCGAGAGGAAACACGAGGGTCCCGCCCACATCCAGAGGAGCCCCGTTTCGGCCTCGTAGCTCGAGATGAGGGATCCTTTCCCTGCTTCGTCAGGAAAGAGTTCCCAGTGTTCCCGTCGCATCTCAAGAGGAGGCCCTCTCAACAGGAAAGGCGAGAGGAACTCCAGGGTCGTGCCACCATTCCAAGAGTCCCCCAGATGTCTCAGTCCATTCCAGAGGAACCTGTTTTCTCTTTACCGGCTCGTCTTTCACGCCGAGGTTCGACTCACACGAAGGTGGCACGTGGCACGGCCCTCTGGGAAAGCCTCGTGGGAAAGCCTCGAGGGAAAGCCACAGATCCCTTGATCCACGTGACAGGAAGCGTGACACTACTGCTGCAGCTCGGGAGGAAAGCGCACGTGCATGCCCCCACTCGAGACAAGCCCTGACTCCCCTGGGGAGACTCAGAAGCACCCCAAGATCCATGGCAACACTGGAGAGGAAACCTCAGGTTCCGGCCCCGACTCCACACAAGGTCTTAGGCCCTGACATGGACGGGAGAGGAATCCCGAGAGGGACCCTAGCAACTCGCATGAGGACTGGGCTTTCCTGAGGCCACCAGAGCGGGTCCCTGAGGTCCCCGTCGTAACTCGAGAAGACCTGCCGCAACTCGAGAAAATCCAGGAGGTTCTCCCCTCCAGGCGAGATGAGGCCCTTTTCCGCTGAGGCGTCTCGAGGCTGATCACACCTCACCTGTGGAACTTCGAAAGGGTCCTTCACACCCTTGGTGCAAGTCAGGAAGTTCCCCGACATACCCGTCTCCACTCGAGAGGAAACACGAGGGTCCCGCCCACATCCAGAGGAGCCCCGTTTCCGCCTCGTAGCTCGAGATGAGGGATCCTTTCCCTGCATCGTCGGGAAAGAGTTCCCGGCGTTCCCGACGCATCTCAAGAGGAGGCCCTCTCAACAGGAACGGCGAGAGGAACTCCAGGGTCGTGCCACCATTCCAAGAGTCCCCCAGATGTCTCAGTCCATTCCAGAGGAATCTCTTTTCCCTTCACCGGCTCGTCTTTCACGCTGAGGATCGACAAACCAAGGTGGCACGTGGCACGGCACTGTGGGAAAGACTCGTCGGAAAGCCTCGAGGGAAAGCCTCGAGGGAAAGCCACAGATCCCTTGATCCACGTGACAGGAAGCGTGACACTACTGCTGAAGCTCGGGAGGAAAGCGCACTTGCATGCCCCCACTCGACACGAGGCCTGACTCCCCTGGGGAGACTCAGAAGCACCCCAAGATCCATGGCAACACTGGAGAGGAATCCTCAGTTTCCGACCCCGACTCCACACAAGGTCTTAGGCCCCGGCATGGACGGGAGATGAATCCCAATAGGTCCCCAAGCAACTCGCATGGGGACTGGCCTTTCCTGAGGCCACCAGATCGGGTCCCTGAGGTCCCCGTCGTAACTCGAGAAGACCTGCCGCAACTCGAGAAAATCCAGGAAGTTCTCCCCTCCAGGCGAGATGTGGCCCATTTCCGCGGAGGTGTCTCGAGGCTCATCACACCTCACTTCTGGAACTTCGAAAGGGTCCTTCACACCCTTGGTGCAAGTCAGGAAGTTCCCCGACATACCCGTCTCCACTCAAGAAGAAACACGAGGGTCCCGCCCACATCCAGAGGAGCCCCGTTTCCGCCTCGAAGCTCGAGATGAGGGATCCTTTCCCTGCTTCGTCTGGAAAGAGTTCCCGGCGTTCATATCGCATCTCAAGAGGAGGCCCTCTCAACAGGAATTGCGAGAGGAACTCCAGGGTCGTGCCACCATTCCAAGAGTCCCCCAGATGTCTCAGTCCATTCCAGAGGAACCTCTTTTCCTTTCACCGGCTCGTCTTTCACACCGAGGATCGAATCACACCAAGGTGGCACGTGGCACGGCCCTTTGAGAAAGCCTCGTGGGAAAGCCTCGAGGGAAAGCCTCGAGGGAAAGCCACACATCCCCTGATCCACGTGACAGGAGGAGTGACACAACTGCTGAAGCTCGGGAGGAAAGCGCACTTGCATGCCCCCACTCGAGACGAGGCCTGACTCCCCTGGGGAGACTCAGAAGCACCCCAAGTTCCATGGCAACACTGGAGAGGAATCCTCAGGTTCCGGCCCCGACTCCACACAAGGTCTTAGGCCCCGGCATGGACGGGAGAGTAATCTCGAGAGGGCCCATAGCAACTCGCATGGGGTCAGGCCTTTCCTCAGGCCACCAGAGTGGGTCCCTGTGGTCCCCGTCCTAACTCGAGAATACCTGCCCCAACTCGAGAAAATCCAGGAGGTTGTCCCCTCCAGGCGAGATGAGGCCCATTTCCACTGAGGCGTCTCGAGGCTGATCACACCTCACCTCTGGAACTTCGAAAGGGTCCTTCACACCCTTGGTGCAAATCAAGAAGTACCCCGACATACCCGTCTCCACTAGAGAGGAAACACGAGGGTCCCGCCCACATCCAGAGGAGACCCGTTTCGGCCTCGTAGCTCGAGATGAGGGATCCTTTCCCTTCTTCATCGGGAAAGAATTCCCGGCGTTCCCGTCGCATTTCAAGAGGAGGCCCTCTCAACAGGAACGGCGAGAGGAACTCCAGGGTCGTGCCATCATTCCAAGAGTCCCCCAGATGTCTCAGGCCATTCCAGAGGAACCTCTTCTCCCTTCACCGGCTCGTCTTTCACGCCGAGGATCGACACACACCAAGGTATCACTTGGCACAGCCCTGCGGGAAAGCCTCGTGTGAAAGCCTCGAGGGAAAGCCTCGAGGGAAAGCCACAGATCCCTTGATGCACGTGACAGGAAGCGTGACCCTACTGCTGCAGCTTGGGAGGGAAGCGCACGTGCATGCCCCCACTCGAGACGAGGCCTGACTCCCCAGGGGAAACTCAGAGGCACCCCAAGATCCACGTCAACACTGGAGAGGAATGCTAAGGTTCCGGCCCCGACTCCACACAAGGTCTTAGGCCCCGGCATCGACGGGAGAGGAATCCCGAGATGGCCCCTAGCAACTCCCATGGGGACTGGCCCTTCCTGAGGCCACCAGAGCGGGTCCCTGATGTCCCCGTCGTAACTCGAGAAGACCTGCCGCAACTCGAGAATATCCAGGAGGTTCTCCCCTGCAGGCGAGATGAGGCCCATTTCCGCAGAGGCTTCTCGGGGCTAATCACACCTCAACTGTGGAACGTCGAAGGGTTCTTCACACCCTGGGTGCAACTCTAGAGGTTCCCCGACATACCCGTCTCCACTCGAGAGGAAACACGAGGGTCCCGCCCACATCCAGAGGAGCCCCGTTTCCGCCTCCGAGCTCGAGATGAGGGATCCTTTCCCTGCTTCGTCGGGAAAGAGTTCCCGGCGTTCCCGTCGCATCTCAAGAGGAGGCCTTCTCAACAGGAATTGCGAGAGGAACTCCAGGGTCCTGTCACCATTCCAAGAGTCCCCCAGATGTCTCAGTTCATTCCAGAGGAACCTCTTTTCCCTTCACCGGCTCGTCTTTCACGCCGAGGATCGACTCACACTAAGGTGGCACGTGGCACGGTCCTTTGGGAAAGCCTCCTGGGAAAGCCTCGAGGGAAAGCCTCGAGGGAAAGCCACAGATCCCTTGATCCACCTGACAGGAAGCGTGACACTACTGCTGCAGCTCGGGAATAAAGCGCACGTGCATGTCCCCACTCGAGACGAGGCCTGACTACCCTGGGGAGACTCAGAAGCACCACAAGATCCATGGCAACTTTGGAGGGGAATCCTCAGGTTCCAGCCCCGACTCCACACAAGGACTGAGGCCCCGGCATGGACGGGAGAGGAATCCCGAGAGGTCCCCTAGCAACTCGCATGGGGACTGGCCTTTCCTGAGGCCACCAGAGCGGTTCCCTGAGGTCCCCGTCGTAACTCGAGAAGACCTGCCGCAACTCGAGAAAATCCAGGAGGTTCTCCCCTCCAGGCGAGATGAGGCCCATTTCCGCTGAGGCGTCTCGAGGCTGATCACACCTCACCTCTGGAACTTCGAAAGGGTCTTTCACACCCTTGGTGTGAGTCAAGAAGTTCCCCGACATACCCGTCTCCACTCGAGAGAAAACACGAGGGTCCCGCCCATATCCAGAGGAGCCGCATTTCCGCCTCGTAGCTCGAGATGAGGGGTCGTTTCCCTGCTTCTTCGTGAAAGAGTTCCCGGCGTTCCCGTCGCATCTCAAGAGGAGGCCCTCTCAATAGGAACGTCGAGAGGAACTCCAGGGTCGTGCCACCATTCCAAGAGTCCGCAGATGTCTCATTCCATACAAGAGGAACCTCTTTTCCCTACACCGCCTCGTCTTTCACGCCGAGGATCGACTGACACCAAGGTGGCACGTGGCACAGCCCTGTGGGAAAGCCTCGTGGGAAAGCCTCGAGGGACAGCCTCGAGGGAAAGCCACAGATCCCTTGATCCACGTGACAGGAAGCGTGACACTACTGCTGCAGCACGGGAGGAAAGCGCACGTGCATAACCCCACTCGAGACGAGGCCTGACTCCCCTGGGGAGACTCAGAAGCACCCCAAGTTCCATGGCAACACTGGAGAGGAATCCTCAGGTTCCGGCCCCGACTCCACACAAGGTCTTAGGCCCCGGCATGGACGGGAGAGTAATCCCGAGAGGGCCCATAGCAACTCGCATGGGGTCAGGCCTTTCCTCAGGCCACCAGAGTGGGTCCCTGAGGTCCCCGTCCTAACTCGAGAATACCTGCCCCAACTCGAGAAAATCCAGGAGGTTGTCCCCTCCAGGCGAGATGAGGCCCATTTCCACTGAGGCGTCTCGAGGCTGATCACACCTCACCTCTGGAACTTCGAAAGGGTCCTTCACACCCTTGGTGCAAATCAAGAAGTTCCCCGACATACCCGTCTCCACTCGAGAGGAAACACGAGGGTCCCGCCCACATCCAGAGGAGCCCCGTTTCGGCCTCGTAGCTCGAGATGAGGGATCCTTTCCCTGCTTCGTCAGGAAAGAGTTCCCAGTGTTCCCGTCGCATCTCAAGAGGAGGCCCTCTCAACAGGAAAGGCGAGAGGAACTCCAGGGTCGTGCCACCATTCCAAGAGTCCCCCAGATGTCTCAGTCCATTCCAGAGGAACCTGTTTTCTCTTTACCGGCTCGTCTTTCACGCCGAGGTTCGACTCACACGAAGGTGGCACGTGGCACGGCCCTCTGGGAAAGCCTCGTGGGAAAGCCTCGAGGGAAAGCCACAGATCCCTTGATCCACGTGACAGGAAGCGTGACACTACTGCTGCAGCTCGGGAGGAAAGCGCACGTGCATGCCCCCACTCGAGACAAGCCCTGACTCCCCTGGGGAGACTCAGAAGCACCCCAAGATCCATGGCAACACTGGAGAGGAAACCTCAGGTTCCGGCCCCGACTCCACACAAGGTCTTAGGCCCTGACATGGACGGGAGAGGAATCCCGAGAGGGACCCTAGCAACTCGCATGAGGACTGGGCTTTCCTGAGGCCACCAGAGCGGGTCCCTGAGGTCCCCGTCGTAACTCGAGAAGACCTGCCGCAACTCGAGAAAATCCAGGAGGTTCTCCCCTCCAGGCGAGATGAGGCCCTTTTCCGCTGAGGCGTCTCGAGGCTGATCACACCTCACCTGTGGAACTTCGAAAGGGTCCTTCACACCCTTGGTGCAAGTCAGGAAGTTCCCCGACATACCCGTCTCCACTCGAGAGGAAACACGAGGGTCCCGCCCACATCCAGAGGAGCCCCGTTTCCGCCTCGTAGCTCGAGATGAGGGATCCTTTCCCTGCATCGTCGGGAAAGAGTTCCCGGCGTTCCCGACGCATCTCAAGAGGAGGCCCTCTCAACAGGAACGGCGAGAGGAACTCCAGGGTCGTGCCACCATTCCAAGAGTCCCCCAGATGTCTCAGTCCATTCCAGAGGAATCTCTTTTCCCTTCACCGGCTCGTCTTTCACGCTGAGGATCGACAAACCAAGGTGGCACGTGGCACGGCACTGTGGGAAAGACTCGTCGGAAAGCCTCGAGGGAAAGCCTCGAGGGAAAGCCACAGATCCCTTGATCCACGTGACAGGAAGCGTGACACTACTGCTGAAGCTCGGGAGGAAAGCGCACTTGCATGCCCCCACTCGACACGAGGCCTGACTCCCCTGGGGAGACTCAGAAGCACCCCAAGATCCATGGCAACACTGGAGAGGAATCCTCAGTTTCCGACCCCGACTCCACACAAGGTCTTAGGCCCCGGCATGGACGGGAGATGAATCCCAATAGGTCCCCAAGCAACTCGCATGGGGACTGGCCTTTCCTGAGGCCACCAGATCGGGTCCCTGAGGTCCCCGTCGTAACTCGAGAAGACCTGCCGCAACTCGAGAAAATCCAGGAAGTTCTCCCCTCCAGGCGAGATGTGGCCCATTTCCGCGGAGGTGTCTCGAGGCTCATCACACCTCACTTCTGGAACTTCGAAAGGGTCCTTCACACCCTTGGTGCAAGTCAGGAAGTTCCCCGACATACCCGTCTCCACTCAAGAAGAAACACGAGGGTCCCGCCCACATCCAGAGGAGCCCCGTTTCCGCCTCGAAGCTCGAGATGAGGGATCCTTTCCCTGCTTCGTCTGGAAAGAGTTCCCGGCGTTCATATCGCATCTCAAGAGGAGGCCCTCTCACCAGGAACGGCGAGAGGAATTCCAGGGTCGTGAAACCATTCCAAGAGTCCCCCAGATGTCTCAGTCCATTCCAGAGGAATCTCTTTTCCTTTCACCGGCTCGTCATTCACACCGAGGATCGAATCACACCAAGGTGGCACGTGGCACGGCCCTGTGAGAAAGCCTCGTGGGAAAGCCTCGAGGGAAAGCCTCGAGGGAAAGCCACAGATCCCTTGATCCACGTGACAGGAAGCGTGACACTACTGCTGCAGCTCGGGAGGAAAGCGCAGGTGCATGCCCCCACTCGAGACGAGGCCTGACTCCCCTGGGGAGACTCAGAAGCACCCCAAGATCCATGGCAACACTGGAGAGGAAACCTCAGGTTCCGGCCCCAACTCCACACAAGGTCTTAGGCCCCGGCATGGACGGGAGAGGAATCCCGAGAGGGCCCCTAGCAACTCGCATGAGGACTGGCCTTTCCTCAGGCCACCAGAGCGGTCCCTGAGGTCCCCGTCGTAACTCGAGAAGACCTGCCGCAACTCGAGAAAATCCAGGAGGTTCTCCCCTCCAGACGAGATGAGGCCCATTTCCGCTGAGGCGTCTCGAGTCTGATCACACCTCACCTGTGGAACTTCGAACGGGTCCTTCACACCCTTGGTGCAAATTAAGAAGTTCCCCGACATACCCGTCTCCACTCGAGAGGAAACACGAGGGTCCCTCCCCCATCCAGAGGAGCCCCGTTTCGGCCTCGTAGCTCGAGATGCGGGATCCTTTCCCTGTTTCGTCGGGAAAGAGTTCCCGGCGTTCCCGTCGCATCTCAAGAGGAGGCCCTCTCAACACGAACGGCGAGAGGAACTCCAGGGTCGTGTCACCATTCCAAGAGTCCCCCAGATGTCTCAGTCCATTCCAGAGGAACCTCTTTTCCCTTCACCGCCTCGTCTTTCACGCCGCGGATCGACTCACACCAAGGTGGCACGTGGCACGGCCCTGTGGGAAAGCCTCGTGGGAAAGCCTCGAGGGAAAGCCTCGAGGGAAAGCCACAGATCCCTTGATCCACGTGACAGGAAGCGTGACACTACTGCTGCAGCTCGGGAGGACAGCGCACGTTCATGCCCCCACTAGAGACGAGGCCTGACTCCCCTGGGGAGACTCAGAAGCACCCCAAGATCCATGGCAACACTGGAGAGGAATCCTCAGGTTCCGGCCCCAACTCCATACAAGGTCTTAGGCCCCGGCATGGACGGGAGAGGAATCCCGAGAGGGACCCTAGCAACTCGCATGGGGACTGGCCTTTCCTGAGGCCACCAGAGCGGGTCCCTGAGGTCCCCGTCGTAACTCGAGAAGATCTGCCCCAACTCGAGAAAATCCAGGAGGTTCTCCCCTTCAGGCGAGATGAGGCCCATTTCTGCAGAGGCGTCTCCAGGCTGATCACACCTCACCTCTGGAACTTCGAAAGGGTCCTTCACGCACTTGGTGCGAGTCAAGAAGTTCCCCGACATACCCGTCTCCACTCGAGAGGAAACACGAGGGTCCCGCCCACATCCAGAGGAGCCCCGTTTCCGCCTCGTAGCTCGAGATGAGGGATCCTTTCCCTGCTTCATCGGGAAAGAGTTCCCGGCATACCCGTCGCATCTCAAGAGCAGGCCCTCTCAACAGGAACGGCGAGAGGAACTCCAGGGTCGTGCCACCATTCCAAGAGTCCCCCAGATGTCTCAGTCCATTCCAGAGGAACCTCTTTTCCTTTCACCGGCTCGTCTTTCACACCGAGGATCGAATCACACCAAGGTGGCACGTGGCACGGCCCTTTGAGAAAGCCTCGTGGGAAAGCCTCGAGGGAAAGCCTCGAGGGAAAGCCACACATCCCCTGATCCACGTGACAGGAGGAGTGACACAACTGCTGAAGCTCGGGAGGAAAGCGCACTTGCATGCCCCCACTCGAGACGAGGCCTGACTCCCCTGGGGAGACTCAGAAGCACCCCAAGTTCCATGGCAACACTGGAGAGGAATCCTCAGGTTCCGGCCCCGACTCCACAAAAGGTCTTAGGCCCCGGCATGGACGGGAGAGTAATCCCGAGAGGGCCCATAGCAACTCGCATGGGGTCAGGCCTTTCCTCAGGCCACCAGAGTGGGTCCCTGTGGTCCCCGTCCTAACTCGAGAATACCTGCCCCAACTCGAGAAAATCCAGGAGGTTGTCCCCTCCAGGCGAGATGAGGCCCATTTCCACTGAGGCGTCTCGAGGCTGATCACACCTCACCTCTGGAACTTCGAAAGGGTCCTTCACACCCTTGGTGCAAATCAAGAAGTTCCCCGACATACCCGTCTCCACTAGAGAGGAAACACGAGGGTCCCGCCCACATCCAGAGGAGACCCGTTTCGGCCTCGTAGCTCGAGATGAGGGATCCTTTCCCTTCTTCGTCGGGAAAGAATTCCCGGCGTTCCCGTCGCATTTCAAGAGGAGGCCCTCTCAACAGGAACGGCGAGAGGAACTCCAGGGTCGTGCCATCATTCCAAGAGTCCCCCAGATGTCTCAGGCCATTCCAGAGGAACCTCTTCTCCCTTCACCGGCTCGTCTTTCACGCCGAGGATCGACACACACCAAGGTATCACTTGGCACAGCCCTGCGGGAAAGCCTCGTGTGAAAGCCTCGAGGGAAAGCCTCGAGGGAAAGCCACAGATCCCTTGATGCACGTGACAGGAAGCGTGACCCTACTGCTGCAGCTTGGGAGGGAAGCGCACGTGCATGCCCCCACTCGAGACGAGGCCTGACTCCCCAGGGGAAACTCAGAGGCACCCCAAGATCCACGTCAACACTGGAGAGGAATGCTCAGGTTCCGGCCCCGACTCCACACAAGGTCTTAGGCCCCGGCATCGACGGGAGAGGAATCCCGAGATGGCCCCTAGCAACTCCCATGGGGACTGGCCCTTCCTGAGGCCACCAGAGCGGGTCCCTGATGTCCCCGTCGTAACTCGAGAAGACCTGCCGCAACTCGAGAATATCCAGGAGGTTCTCCCCTGCAGGCGAGATGAGGCCCATTTCCGCAGAGGCTTCTCGGGGCTAATCACACCTCAACTGTGGAACGTCGAAGGGTTCTTCACACCCTGGGTGCAACTCTAGAGGTTCCCCGACATACCCGTCTCCACTCGAGAGGAAACACGAGGGTCCCGCCCACATCCAGAGGAGCCCCGTTTCCGCCTCCGAGCTCGAGATGAGGGATCCTTTCCCTGCTTCGTCGGGAAAGAGTTCCCGGCGTTCCCGTCGCATCTCAAGAGGAGGCCTTCTCAACAGGAATTGCGAGAGGAACTCCAGGGTCCTGTCACCATTCCAAGAGTCCCCCAGATGTCTCAGTTCATTCCAGAGGAACCTCTTTTCCCTTCACCGGCTCGTCTTTCACGCCGAGGATCGACTCACACTAAGGTGGCACGTGGCACGGTCCTTTGGGAAAGCCTCCTGGGAAAGCCTCGAGGGAAAGCCTCGAGGGAAAGCCACAGATCCCTTGATCCACCTGACAGGAAGCGTGACACTACTGCTGCAGCTCGGGAATAAAGCGCACGTGCATGTCCCCACTCGAGACGAGGCCTGACTACCCTGGGGAGACTCAGAAGCACCACAAGATCCATGGCAACTTTGGAGGGGAATCCTCAGGTTCCAGCCCCGACTCCACACAAGGACTGAGGCCCCGGCATGGACGGGAGAGGAATCCCGAGAGGTCCCCTAGCAACTCGCATGGGGACTGGCCTTTCCTGAGGCCACCAGAGCGGTTCCCTGAGGTCCCCGTCGTAACTCGAGAAGACCTGCCGCAACTCGAGAAAATCCAGGAGGTTCTCCCCTCCAGGCGAGATGAGGCCCATTTCCACTGAGGCGTCTCGAGGCTGATCACACCTCACCTCTGGAACTTCGAAAGGGTCTTTCACACCCTTGGTGTGAGTCAAGAAGTTCCCCGACATACCCATCTCCACTCGAGAGAAAACACGAGGGTCCCGCCCATATCCAGAGGAGCCGCATTTCCGCCTCGTAGCTCGAGATGAGGGGTCGTTTCCCTGCTTCTTCGTGAAAGAGTTCCCGGCGTTCCCGTCGCATCTCAAGAGGAGGCCCTCTCAATAGGAACGTCGAGAGGAACTCCAGGGTCGTGCCACCATTCCAAGAGTCCGCAGATGTCTCATTCCATACAAGAGGAACCTCTTTTCCCTACACCGCCTCGTCTTTCACGCCGAGGATCGACTGACACCAAGGTGGCACGTGGCACAGCCCTGTGGGAAAGCCTCGTGGGAAAGCCTCGAGGGACAGCCTCGAGGGAAAGCCACAGATCCCTTGATCCACGTGACAGGAAGCGTGACACTACTGCTGCAGCACGGGAGGAAAGCGCACGTGCATAACCCCACTCGAGACGAGGCCTGACTCCCCTGGGGAGACTCAGAAGCACCCCAAGTTCCATGGCAACACTGGAGAGGAATCCTCAGGTTCCGGCCCCGACTCCACACAAGGTCTTAGGCCCCGGCATGGACGGGAGAGTAATCCCGAGAGGGCCCATAGCAACTCGCATGGGGTCAGGCCTTTCCTCAGGCCACCAGAGTGGGTCCCTGAGGTCCCCGTCCTAACTCGAGAATACCTGCCCCAACTCGAGAAAATCCAGGAGGTTGTCCCCTCCAGGCGAGATGAGGCCCATTTCCACTGAGGCGTCTCGAGGCTGATCACACCTCACCTCTGGAACTTCGAAAGGGTCCTTCACACCCTTGGTGCAAATCAAGAAGTTCCCCGACATACCCGTCTCCACTAGAGAGGAAACACGAGGGTCCCGCCCACATCCAGAGGAGACCCGTTTCGGCCTCGTAGCTCGAGATGAGGAATCCTTTCCCTGCTTCGTCGGGAAAGAGTTCCCGGCGTTCCTGTCGCATCTCAAGAGGAGGCCCTCTCAACAGGAACGGCGAGAGGAACTCCAGGGTCGTGCTACCATTCCAAGAGTCCCCCAGATGTCTCAGTCCATTCCAGAGGAACCTCTTTTCCTTTCACCGGCTCTTCATTCAAACCGAGGATCGAATCACACCAAGGTGGCACGTGGCACGGCCCTGTGAGAAAGCCTCGTGGAAAAGCCTCGAGGGAAAGCCTCGAGGGAAAGCCACAGATCCCTTGATCCACGTGACAGGAAGCGTGACACTACTGCTGCAGCTCGGGAGGAAAGCGCACTTGCATGCCCCCACTCGAGACGAGGCCTGACTCCCCTGGGGAGACTCAGAAGCACCCCAAGATCCATGGCAACATTGGAGAGGAATCTTCAGGTTCCGGCCCCGACTCCACACAAGGTCTTAGGCCCCGGCATGGATGAGTGAGGAATCCCGAGAGGTCCCCAAGCAACTCGCATGGGGACTGGCCTTTCCTGAGGCCACCAGAGCGGGTCCCTGAGGTCCCCGTCGTAACTCGAGAAGACCTGCCGCAACTCGAGAAAATCCAGGAGGTTCTCCCCTCCAGACGAGATGAGGCCCATTTCCTCTGCGGCGTCTCGAGGCTGATCACACCTCACCTCTGGAACTTCGAAGGGGTCCTTCACAGTCTTGGTGCCAATCAGGAAGTTCCCCGACATACCCGTCTCCACTCGAGAGGAAACACGAGGGTCCCGCCCACATCCAGAGGAGCCCCGTTTCAGCCTCGTAGCTCGAGATGAGGGATCCTTTCCCTGCTTCGGCGGGAAAGAGTTCTCGGCATTCCCGTCGCATCTCAAGAGGAGGCCCTCTCAACAGGAACGGCGAGAGGAACTCCAGGGTCGTGCCACCATTCCAAGAGTCCCCCAGATGTCTCAGTCAATACCAGAGGAACCTCATTTCCCTTCACCGGCTCGTCTTTCACGCCGAGGTTCGACTGACACCAAGGTGGCCCGTGGCACAGCCCTGTGGGAAAGCCTCGTGGGAAAGCCTCGAGGGAAAGCCTCGAGGGAAAGCCACAGATCCCTTGATCCACGTGACAGGAAGCGTGACACTACTGCTGCAGCTCGGGAGGAAAGCACAGGTGCATGCCCCCACTCGAGACGAGGCCTGACTCCCCTGGGGAGACTCAGAAGCACCCCAAGATCCATGGCAACACTGGAGAGGAAACCTCAGGTTCCGGCCCCAACTCCACACAAGGTCTTAGGCCCCGGCATGGACGGGAGAGGAATCCCGAGAGGGCCCCTAGCAACTCGCATGAGGACTGGCCTTTCCTCAGGCCACCAGAGCGGTCCCTGAGGTCCCCGTCGTAACTCGAGAAGACCTGCCGCAACTCGAGAAAATCCAGGAGGTTCTCCCCTCCAGACGAGATGAGGCCCATTTCCGCTGAGGCGTCTCGAGTCTGATCACACCTCACCTGTGGAACTTCGAAAGGGTCCTTCACACCCTTGGTGCAAATTAAGAATTTCCCCGACATACCCGTCTCCACTCGAGAGGAAACACGAGGGTCCCTCCCCCATCCAGAGGAGCCCCGTTTCGGCCTCGTAGCTCGAGATGCGGGATCCTTTCCCTGTTTCGTCGGGAAAGAGTTCCCGGCGTTCCCGTCGCATCTCAAGAGGAGGCCTCTCAACACGAACGGCGAGAGGAACTCCAGGGTCGTGTCACCATTCCAAGAGTTCCCCAGATGTCTCAGTCCATTCCAGAGGAATCTCTTTTCCCTTCACCGCCTCATCTTTCACGCCGCGGATCGACTCACACCAAGGTGGCACGTGGCACGGCCCTGTGGGAAAGCCTCGTGGGAAAGCCTCGAGGGAAAGCCTCGAGGGAAAGCCACAGATCCCTTGATCCACGTGACAGGAAGCGTGACACTACTGCTGCATCTCGGGAGGAGAGCGCACGTTCATGCCCCCACTAGAGACGAGGACTGACTCCCCTGGGGAGACTCAGAAGCACCCCAAGATCCATGGCCACACTGGAGAGGAATCCTCAGGTTCCGGCCCCAACTCCATACAAGGTCTTAGGCCCCGGCATGGACGGGAGAGGAATCCCGAGAGGGACCCTAGCAACTCGCATGGGGACTGGCCTTTCCTGAGGCCACCAGAGCGGGTCCCTGAGGTCCCCGTCGTAACTCGAGAAGATCTGCCGCAACTCGAGAAAATCCAGCAGGTTCTCCCCTTCAGGCGAGATGAGGCCCATTTCTGCAGAGGCGTCTCCAGGCTGATCACACCTCACCTCTGGAACTTCGAAAGGGTCCTTCACGCACTTGGTGCGAGTCAAGAAGTTCCCCGACATACCCGTCTCCACTCGAGAGGAAACACGAGGGTCCCGCCCACATCCAGAGGAGCCCCGTTTCGGCCTCGTAGCTCGAGATGAGGGATCCTTTCCCTGCTTCATCTGGAAAGAGTTCCCGGCATACCCGTCGCATCTCAAGAGGAGGCCCTCTCAACAGGAACGGCGAGAGGAACTCCAGGTTCCTGTCACTATTCCAAGAGTCCCCCAGATGTCTCAGTCCATTCCAGAGGAACCTCTTTTCCTTTCACCGGCTCGTCTTTCACACCGAGGATCGAATCACACCAAAGTGGCCCGTGGCACGGCCCTGTGGGAAAGCCTCGTGGGAAAGCCTCGAGGGAAAGCCTCGAGGGAAAGCCACACATCCCCTGATCCACGTGACAGGAGGCGTGACACAACTGCTGAAGCTCGGGAGGAAAGCGCACTTGCATGCCCCCACTCGAGACGAGGCCTGACTCCCCTGGGGAGACTCAGAAGCACCCCAAGTTCCATGGCAACACTGGAGAGGAATCCTCAGGTTCCGGCCCCGACTCCACACAAGGTCTTAGGCCCCGGCATGGACGAGAGAGGAATCCCGAGAGGTCCCCAAGCAACTCGCATGGGGACTGGCCTTTCCTGAGGCCACCAGAGCGGGTCCCTGAGGTCCCCGTCGTAACTCGAGAAGACCTGCCGCAACTCGAGAAAATCCAGGAGGTTCTTCCTTCCAGGCTTGATGAGGCCCATTCCCGCTGAGGCGTCACGAGGCTGATCACACCTCACCTCTGGAACGTCGAAAGGGTCCTTCACACCCTTGGTGCAAATCAAGAAGCTCCCCGACATACCCGTCTCCGCTCGAGAGGAAACACGAGGGTCCCGCCCACATCCAGAGGAGCCCCGTTTCCGCCTCGAAGCTCGAGATGAGGGATCCTTTTCCTGCTTCGTCGAGAAAGAGTTCCCAGCGTTCCCCTCGCATCTCAAAAGGAGGCCCTCTCAACAGGAACGGCGAGAGGAACTCCAGGGTCGTGCCACCATTCCAAGAGTCCCCCAGATGTCTCAGTCCATTCCAGAGGAACCTCTTTTCCCTTCACCGGCTCGACTTTCACGCCGAGGGTCGACAAACCAAGGTGGCACGTGGCACGGCCCTGTGGGAAAGACTCATGGGAATGCCTCGAGGGAAAGCCACAGATCCCTTGATCCACGTGACTGGAAGCGTGACACTACTGCTGCAGCTCGGGAGGAAAGCGCACGTGAATGCCCCCACTCGAGACGAGGCCTGACTCCCCTGGGGAGACTCAGAAGCACCCCAAGAACCATGGCAACTATGGAGAGGAATCCTCAGGTTCCGGCCCCGAATCCACACAAGGTCTAAGGCCCCGGCATGGACGGGAGAGGAATCCCGAGAGGGCCCCTAGCAACTCGCATGGGGACTGGCCTTTCCTGAGGCCACCAGAGCGGGTCCCTGAGGTCCCCGTCGTAACACGAGGAGACGTGCCGCAACTCCAGAAATTCCAGGAGGTTCTCCGCTCCAGGCGAGATGAGGCCCATTTCCGCTGAGGCGTCTCGAGGCTGATCACACCTCCCCTCTGGAACTTCGAAAGGGTCCTTCACACCCTTGGTGCAAATCAAGAAGTTCCCCGACATACCCGTCTCCACTCGAGAGGAAACACGAGGGTCCCGCCCACATCCAGAGGAGTCCCGTTTCGGCCTCGTAGCTCGAGATGAGGGATCCTTTCCCTGCTTCGTCAGGAAAGAGTTCCCGGTGTTCCCGTCGCATCTCAAGAGGAGGCCCTCTCAACAGGAAAGGCGAGAGGAACTCCAGGGTCGTGCCACCATTCCAAGAGTCCCCCAGATGTCTCAGTCCATTCCAGAGGAACCTGTTTTCTCTTTACCGGCTCGTCTTTCACGCCGAGGTTCGACTCACACGAAGGTGGCACGTGGCACGACCCTCTGGGAAAGCCTCGTGGGAAAGCCTCGAGGGAAAGCCACAGATCCCTTGATCCACGTGACAGGAAGCGTGACACTACTGCTGCAGCTCGGGAGGAAAGCGCACGTGCATGCCCCCACTCGAGACAAGCCCTGACTCCCCTGGGGAGACTCAGAAGCACCCCAAGATCCATGGCAACACTGGAGAGGAAACCTCAGGTTCCGGGCCCGACTCCACACAAGGTCTTAGGCCCTGGCATGGACGGGAGAGGAATCCCGAGAGGGCCCCTAGCAACTCGCATGAGGACTGGGCTTTCCTGAGGCCACCAGAGCGGGTCCCTGAGGTCCCCGTCGTAACTCGAGAAGACCTGCCGCAACTCGAGAAAATCCAGGAGGTTCTCCCCTCCAGGCGAGATGAGGCCCATTTCCGCTGAGGCGTCTCGAGGCTGATCACACCTCACCTGTGGAACTTCGAAAGGGTCCTTCACACCCTTGGTGCAAGTCAGGAAGTTCCCCGACATACCCGTCTCCACTCGAGAGGAAACACGAGGGTCCCGCCCACATCCAGAGGAGCCCCGTTTCCGCCTCGTAGCTCGAGATGAGGGATCCTTTCCCTGCATCGTCGGGAAAGAGTTCCCGGCGTTCCCGACGCATCTCAAGAGGAGGCCCTCTCAACAGGAACGGCGAGAGGAACTCCAGGGTCGTGCCACCATTCCAAGAGTCTCCCAGATGTCTCAGTCCATTCCAGAGGAATCTCTTTTCCCTTCACCGGCTCGTCTTTCACGCTGAGGATCGACAAACCAAGGTGGCACGTGGCACGGCACTGTGGGAAAGACTCGTCGGAAAGCCTCGAGGGAAAGCCTCGAGGGAAAGCCACAGATCCCTTGATCCACGTGACAGGAAGCGTGACACTACTGCTGAAGCTCGGGAGGAAAGCGCACTTGCATGCCCCCACTCGACACGAGGCCTGACTCCCCTGGGGAGACTCAGAAGCACCCCAAGATCCATGGCAACACTGGAGAGGAATCCTCAGTTTCCGACCCCGACTCCACACAAGGTCTTAGGCCCTGGCATGGACGGGAGATGAATCCCAATAGGTCCCCAAGCAACTCGCATGGGGACTGGCCTTTCCTGAGGCCACCAGATCGGGTCCCTGAGGTCCCCGTCGTAACTCGAGAAGACCTGCCGCAACTCGAGAAAATCCAGGAAGTTCTCCCCTCCAGGCGAGATGAGGCCCATTTCCGCGGAGGTGTCTCGAGGCTCATCACACCTCACTTCTGGAACTTCGAAAGGGTCCTTCACACCCTTGGTGCAAGTCAGGAAGTTCCCCGACATACCCGTCTCCACTCAAGAAGAAACACGAGGGTCCCGCCCACATCCAGAGGAGCCCCGTTTCCGCCTCGAAGCTCGAGATGAGGGATCCTTTCCGTGCTTCGTCTGGAAAGAGTTCCCGGCGTTCATATCGCATCTCAAGAGGAGGCCCTCTCACCAGGAACGGCGAGAGGAATTCCAGGGTCGTGAAACCATTCCAAGAGTCCCCCAGATGTCTCAGTCCATTCCAGAGGAACCTCTTTTCCTTTCACCGGCTCGTCATTCACACCGAGGATCGAATCACACCAAGGTGGCACGTGGCACGGCCCTGTGAGAAAGCGTCGTGGGAAAGCCTCGAGGGAAAGCCTCGAGGGAAAGCCACAGATCCCTTGATCCACGTGACAGGAAGCGTGACACTACTGCTGCAGCTCGGGAGGAAAGCGCAGGTGCATGCCCCCACTCGAGACGAGGCCTGACTCCCCTGGGGAGACTCAGAAGCACCCCAAGATCCATGGCAACACTGGAGAGGAAACCTCAGGTTCCGGCCCCAACTCCACACAAGGTCTTAGGCCCCGGCATGGACGGGAGAGGAATCCCGAGAGGGCCCCTAGCAACTCGCATGAGGACTGGCCTTTCCTCAGGCCACCAGAGCGGTCCCTGAGGTCCCCGTCGTAACTCGAGAAGACCTGCCGCAACTCGAGAAAATCCAGGAGGTTCTCCCCTCCAGACGAGATGAGGCCCATTTCCACTGAGGCGTCTCGAGTCTGATCACACCTCACCTGTGGAACTTCGAACGGGTCCTTCACACCCTTGGTGCAAATTAAGAAGTTCCCCGACATACCCGTCTCCACTCGAGAGGAAACACGAGGGTCCCTCCCCCATCCAGAGGAGCCCCGTTTCGGCCTCGTAGCTCGAGATGCGGGATCCTTTCCCTGTTTCGTCGGGAAAGAGTTCCCGGCGTTCCCGTCGCATCTCAAGAGGAGGCCCTCTCAACACGAACGGCGAGAGGAACTCCAGGGTCGTGTCACCATTCCAAGAGTCCCCCAGATGTCTCAGTCCATTCCAGAGGAACCTCTTTTCCCTTCACCGCCTCGTCTTTCACGCCGCGGATCGACTCACACCAAGGTGGCACGTGGCACGGCCCTGTGGGAAAGCCTCGTGGGAAAGCCTCGAGGGAAAGCCTCGAGGGAAAGCCACAGATCCCTTGATCCACGTGACAGGAAGCGTGACACTACTGCTGCAGCTCGGGAGGACAGCGCACGTTCATGCCCCCACTAGAGACGAGGCCTGACTCCCCTGGGGAGACTCAGAAGCACCCCAAGATCCATGGCAACACTGGAGAGGAATCTTCAGGTTCCGGCCCCAACTCCATACAAGGTCTTAGGCCCCGGCATGGACGGGAGAGGAATCCCGAGAGGGACCCTAGCAACTCGCATGGGGACTGGCCTTTCCTGAGGCCACCAGAGCGGGTCCCTGAGGTCCCCGTCGTAACTCGAGAAGATCTGCCCCAACTCGAGAAAATCCAGGAGGTTCTCCCCTTCAGGCGAGATGAGGCCCATTTCTGCAGAGGCGTCTCCAGGCTGATCACACCTCACCTCTGGAACTTCGAAAGGGTCCTTCACGCACTTGGTGCGAGTCAAGAAGTTCCCCGACATACCCGTCTCCACTCGAGAGGAAACACGAGGGTCCCGCCCACATCCAGAGGAGCCCCGTTTCCGCCTCGTAGCTCGAGATGAGGGATCCTTTCCCTGCTTCATCGGGAAAGAGTTCCCGGCATACCCGTCGCATCTCAAGAGGAGGCCCTCTCAACAGGAACGGCGAGAGGAACTCCAGGTTCCTGTCACCATTCCAAGAGTCCCCCAGATGTCTCAGTCCATTCCAGAGGAACCTCTTTTCCCTTCACCGCCTCGTCTTTCACGCCGAGGATCGACTCACACCAAGGTGGCCCGTGGCACGGCCCTGTGGGAAAGCCTCGTGGGAAAGCCTCGAGGTAAAGCCTGGAGGGAAAGCCACAGATCCCTTGATCCACGTGACAGGAAGCGTGACACTACTGCTGCAGCTCGGGAGGAAAGCGCACGTGCATGACCCCAATCGAGACGAGGCCTGACTCCCCTGGGGAAACTCAGAAGCACCCCAAGATCCATGGCAACACTGGAGAGGAATCCTCAGGTTCCGGCCCCGACTCCACACAAGGTCTTAGGATCCGGCATCGACGGGAGAGGAATCCCGAGAGGGACCCTAGCAACTCGCATGGGGACTGGCCTTTCCTGAGGCCACCAGAGCGGGTCCCTGAGGTCCCCGTCGTAACTCGAGAAGATCTGCCGCAACTCGAGAAAATCCAGGAGGTTCTCCCCTCCAGGCGAGATGAGGCCCATTTCCGCTGAGGCGTCTCGAGGCTGATCACACCTCACCTCTGGAACTTCGAAAGGGTCCTTCACACCCTTGGTGAAAATCAAAAAGTTCTCCGACATACCCGTCTCCACTCGAGAGGAAACACGAGGGTCCCGCCCACATCCAAAGGAGCCCCGATTCCGCCTCGTAGCTCGAGATGAGGGATTATTTCCCTGCTTCGTCGGGCAAGAGTTCCCAGCGTTCCCGTCGCATCTCAAGAGCAGGCCCTCTCAACAGGAACGGCGAGAGGAACTCCAGGGTCGTGCCACCATTCCAAGAGTCCCCCAGATGTCTCAGTCCATTCCAGAGGAACCTCTTTTCCTTTCACCGGCTCGTCTTTCACACCGAGGATCGAATCACACCAAGGTGGCACGTGGCACGGCCCTGTGAGAAAGCCTCGTGGGAAAGCCTCGAGGGAAAGCCTCGAGGGAAAGCCACACATCCCCTGATCCACGTGACAGGAGGCGTGACACAACTGCTGAAGCTCGGGAGGAAAGCGCACTTGCATGCCCCCACTCGAGACGAGGCCTGACTCCCCTGGGGAGACTCAGAAGCACCCCAAGTTCCATGGCAACACTGGAGAGGAATCCTCAGTTTCCGACCCCGACTCCACACAAGGTCTTAGGCCCCGGCATGGACGGGAGAGTAATCCCGAGAGGGCCCATAGCAACTCGCATGGGGTCAGGCCTTTCCTCAGGCCACCAGAGTGGGTCCCTGTGGTCCCCGTCCTAACTCGAGAATACCTGCCCCAACTCGAGAAAATCCAGGAGGTTGTCCCCTCCAGGCGAGATGAGGCCCATTTCCACTGAGGCGTCTCGAGGCTGATCACACCTCACCTCTGGAACTTCGAAAGGGTCCTTCACACCCTTGGTGCAAATCAAGAAGTTCCCCGACATACCCGTCTCCACTAGAGAGGAAACACGAGGGTCCCGCCCACATCCAGAGGAGACCCGTTTCGGCCTCGTAGCTCGAGATGAGGGATCCTTTCCCTTCTTCGTCGGGAAAGAATTCCCGGCGTTCCCGTCGCATTTCAAGAGGAGGCCCTCTCAACAGGAACGGCGAGAGGAACTCCAGGGTCGTGCCATCATTCCAAGAGTCCCCCAGATGTCTCAGGCCATTCCAGAGGAACCTCTTCTCCCTTCACCGGCTCGTCTTTCACGCCGAGGATCGACACACACCAAGGTATCACTTGGCACAGCCCTGCGGGAAAGCCTCGTGTGAAAGCCTCGAGGGAAAGCCTCGAGGGAAAGCCACAGATCCCTTGATGCACGTGACAGGAAGCGTGACCCTACTGCTGAAGCTTGGGAGGGAAGCGCACGTGCATGCCCCCACTCGAGACGAGGCCTGACTCCCCAGGGGAAACTCAGAGGCACCCCAAGATCCACGTCAACACTGGAGAGGAATGCTCAGGTTCCGGCCCCGACTCCACACAAGGTCTTAGGCCCCGGCATCGACGGGAGAGGAATCCCGAGATGGCCCCTAGCAACTCCCATGGGGACTGGCCCTTCCTGAGGCCACCAGAGCGGGTCCCTGATGTCCCCGTCGTAACTCGAGAAGACCTGCCGCAACTCGAGAATATCCAGGAGGTTCTCCCCTGCAGGCGAGATGAGGCCCATTTCCGCAGAGGCTTCTCGGGGCTAATCACACCTCAACTGTGGAACGTCGAAGGGTTCTTCACACCCTGGGTGCAACTCTAGAGGTTCCCCGACATACCCGTCTCCACTCGAGAGGAAACACGAGGGTCCCGCCCACATCCAGAGGAGCCCCGTTTCCGCCTCCGAGCTCGAGATGAGGGATCCTTTCCCTGCTTCGTCGGGAAAGAGTTCCCGGCGTTCCCGTCGCATCTCAAGAGGAGGCCTTCTCAACAGGAATTGCGAGAGGAACTCCAGGGTCCTGTCACCATTCCAAGAGTCCCCCAGATGTCTCAGTTCATTCCAGAGGAACCTCTTTTCCCTTCACCGGCTCGTCTTTCACGCCGCGGATCGACTCACACTAAGGTGGCACGTGGCACGGTCCTTTGGGAAAGCCTCCTGGGAAAGCCTCGAGGGAAAGCCTCGAGGGAAAGCCACACATCCCCTGATCCACGTGACAGGAGGCGTGACACAACTGCTGAAGCTCGGGAGGAAAGCGCACTTGCATGCCCCCACTCGAGACGAGGCCTGACTCCCCTGGGGAGACTCAGAAGCACCCCAAGTTCCATGGCAACACTGGAGAGGAATCCTCAGGTTCCGGCCCCGACTCCACACAAGGTCTTAGGCCCCGGCATGGACGAGAGAGGAATCCCGAGAGGTCCCCAAGCAACTCGCATGGGGACTGGCCTTTCCTGAGGCCACCAGAGCGGGTCCCTGAGGTCCCCGTCGTAACTCGAGAAGACCTGCCGCAACTCGAGAAAATCCAGGAGGTTCTTCCTTCCAGGCTTGATGAGGCCCATTTCCGCTGAGGCGTCACGAGGCTGATCACACCTCACCTCTGGAACGTCGAAAGGGTCCTTCACACCCTTGGTGCAAATCAAGAAGCTCCCCGACATACCCGTCTCCGCTCGAGAGGAAACACGAGGGTCCCGCCCACATCCAGAGGAGCCCCGTTTCCGCCTCGAAGCTCGAGATGAGGGATCCTTTTCCTGCTTCGTCGAGAAAGAGTTCCCAGCGTTCCCCTCGCATCTCAAAAGGAGGCTCTCTCAACAGGAACGGCGAGAGGAACTCCAGGGTCGTGCCACCATTCCAAGAGTCCCCCAGATGTCTCAGTCCATTCCAGAGGAACCTCTTTTCCCTTCACCGGCTCGACTTTCACGCCGAGGGTCGACAAACCAAGGTGGCACGTGGCACGGCCCTGTGGGAAAGACTCATGGGAATGCCTCGAGGGAAAGCCACAGATCCCTTGATCCACGTGACTGGAAGCGTGACACTACTGCTGCAGCTCGGGAGGAAAGCGCACGTGAATGCCCCCACTCGAGACGAGGCCTGACTCCCCTGGGGAGACTCAGAAGCACCCCAAGAACCATGGCAACTATGGAGAGGAATCCTCAGGTTCCGGCCCCGAATCCACACAAGGTCTAAGGCCCCGGCATGGACGGGAGAGGAATCCCGAGAGGGCCCCTAGCAACTCGCATGGGGACTGGCCTTTCCTGAGGCCACCAGAGCGGGTCCCTGAGGTCCCCGTCGTAACACGAGGAGACGTGCCGCAACTCCAGAAATTCCAGGAGGTTCTCCGCTCCAGGCGAGATGAGGCCCATTTCCGCTGAGGCGTCTCGAGGCTGATCACACCTCCCCTCTGGAACTTCGAAAGGGTCCTTCACACCCTTGGTGCAAATCAAGAAGTTCCCCGACATACCCGTCTCCACTCGAGAGGAAACACGAGGGTCCCGCCCACATCCAGAGGAGTCCCGTTTCGGCCTCGTAGCTCGAGATGAGGGATCCTTTCCCTGCTTCGTCAGGAAAGAGTTCCCGGTGTTCCCGTCGCATCTCAAGAGGAGGCCTTCTCAACAGGAAAGGCGAGAGGAACTCCAGGGTCGTGCCACCATTCCAAGAGTCCCCCAGATGTCTCAGTCCATTCCAGAGGAACCTGTTTTCTCTTTACCGGCTCGTCTTTCACGCCGAGGTTCGACTCACACGAAGGTGGCACGTGGCACGACCCTCTGGGAAAGCCTCGTGGGAAAGCCTCGAGGGAAAGCCACAGATCCCTTGATCCACGTGACAGGAAGCGTGACACTACTGCTGCAGCTCGGGAGGAAAGCGCACGTGCATGCCCCCACTCGAGACAAGCCCTGACTCCCCTGGGGAGACTCAGAAGCACCCCAAGATCCATGGCAACACTGGAGAGGAAACCTCAGGTTCCGGGCCCGACTCCACACAAGGTCTTAGGCCCTGGCATGGACGGGAGAGGAATCCCGAGAGGGCCCCTAGCAACTCGCATGAGGACTGGGCTTTCCTGAGGCCACCAGAGCGGGTCCCTGAGGTCCCCGTCGTAACTCGAGAAGACCTGCCGCAACTCGAGAAAATCCAGGAGGTTCTCCCCTCCAGGCGAGATGAGGCCCATTTCCGCTGAGGCGTCTCGAGGCTGATCACACCTCACCTGTGGAACTTCGAAAGGGTCCTTCACACCCTTGGTGCAAGTCAGGAAGTTCCCCGACATACCCGTCTCCACTCGAGAGGAAACACGAGGGTCCCGCCCACATCCAGAGGAGCCCCGTTTCCGCCTCGTAGCTCGAGATGAGGGATCCTTTCCCTGCATCGTCGGGAAAGAGTTCCCGGCGTTCCCGACGCATCTCAAGAGGAGGCCCTCTCAACAGGAACGGCGAGAGGAACTCCAGGGTCGTGCCACCATTCCAAGAGTCTCCCAGATGTCTCAGTCCATTCCAGAGGAATCTCTTTTCCCTTCACCGGCTCGTCTTTCACGCTGAGGATCGACAAACCAAGGTGGCACGTGGCACGGCACTGTGGGAAAGACTCGTCGGAAAGCCTCGAGGGAAAGCCTCGAGGGAAAGCCACAGATCCCTTGATCCACGTGACAGGAAGCGTGACACTACTGCTGAAGCTCGGGAGGAAAGCGCACTTGCATGCCCCCACTCGACACGAGGCCTGACTCCCCTGGGGAGACTCAGAAGCACCCCAAGATCCATGGCAACACTGGAGAGGAATCCTCAGTTTCCGACCCCGACTCCACACAAGGTCTTAGGCCCTGGCATGGACGGGAGATGAATCCCAATAGGTCCCCAAGCAACTCGCATGGGGACTGGCCTTTCCTGAGGCCACCAGATCGGGTCCCTGAGGTCCCCGTCGTAACTCGAGAAGACCTGCCGCAACTCGAGAAAATCCAGGAAGTTCTCCCCTCCAGGCGAGATGAGGCCCATTTCCGCGGAGGTGTCTCGAGGCTCATCACACCTCACTTCTGGAACTTCGAAAGGGTCCTTCACACCCTTGGTGCAAGTCAGGAAGTTCCCCGACATACCCGTCTCCACTCAAGAAGAAACACGAGGGTCCCGCCCACATCCAGAGGAGCCCCGTTTCCGCCTCGAAGCTCGAGATGAGGGATCCTTTCCGTGCTTCGTCTGGAAAGAGTTCCCGGCGTTCATATCGCATCTCAAGAGGAGGCCCTCTCACCAGGAACGGCGAGAGGAATTCCAGGGTCGTGAAACCATTCCAAGAGTCCCCCAGATGTCTCAGTCCATTCCAGAGGAACCTCTTTTCCTTTCACCGGCTCGTCATTCACACCGAGGATCGAATCACACCAAGGTGGCACGTGGCACGGCCCTGTGAGAAAGCGTCGTGGGAAAGCCTCGAGGGAAAGCCTCGAGGGAAAGCCACAGATCCCTTGATCCACGTGACAGGAAGCGTGACACTACTGCTGCAGCTCGGGAGGAAAGCGCAGGTGCATGCCCCCACTCGAGACGAGGCCTGACTCCCCTGGGGAGACTCAGAAGCACCCCAAGATCCATGGCAACACTGGAGAGGAAACCTCAGGTTCCGGCCCCAACTCCACACAAGGTCTTAGGCCCCGGCATGGACGGGAGAGGAATCCCGAGAGGGCCCCTAGCAACTCGCATGAGGACTGGCCTTTCCTCAGGCCACCAGAGCGGTCCCTGAGGTCCCCGTCGTAACTCGAGAAGACCTGCCGCAACTCGAGAAAATCCAGGAGGTTCTCCCCTCCAGACGAGATGAGGCCCATTTCCACTGAGGCGTCTCGAGTCTGATCACACCTCACCTGTGGAACTTCGAACGGGTCCTTCACACCCTTGGTGCAAATTAAGAAGTTCCCCGACATACCCGTCTCCACTCGAGAGGAAACACGAGGGTCCCTCCCCCATCCAGAGGAGCCCCGTTTCGGCCTCGTAGCTCGAGATGCGGGATCCTTTCCCTGTTTCATCGGGAAAGAGTTCCCGGCGTTCCCGTCGCATCTCAAGAGGAGGCCCTCTCAACACGAACGGCGAGAGGAACTCCAGGGTCGTGTCACCATTCCAAGAGTCCCCCAGATGTCTCAGTCCATTCCAGAGGAAACTCTTTTCCCTTCACCGCCTCGTCTTTCACGCCGCGGATCGACTCACACCAAGGTGGCACGTGGCACGGCCCTGTGGGAAAGCCTCGTGGGAAAGCCTCGAGGGAAAGCCTCGAGGGAAAGCCACAGATCCCTTGATCCACGTGACAGGAAGCGTGACACTACTGCTGCAGCTCGGGAGGACAGCGCACGTTCATGCCCCCACTAGAGACGAGGCCTGACTCCCCTGGGGAGACTCAGAAGCACCCCAAGATCCATGGCAACACTGGAGAGGAATCTTCAGGTTCCGGCCCCAACTCCATACAAGGTCTTAGGCCCCGGCATGGACGGGAGAGGAATCCCGAGAGGGACCCTAGCAACTCGCATGGGGACTGGCCTTTCCTGAGGCCACCAGAGCGGGTCCCTGAGGTCCCCGTCGTAACTCGAGAAGATCTGCCCCAACTCGAGAAAATCCAGGAGGTTCTCCCCTTCAGGCGAGATGAGGCCCATTTCTGCAGAGGCGTCTCCAGGCTGATCACACCTCACCTCTGGAACTTCGAAAGGGTCCTTCACGCACTTGGTGCGAGTCAAGAAGTTCCCCGACATACCCGTCTCCACTCGAGAGGAAACACGAGGGTCCCGCCCACATCCAGAGGAGCCCCGTTTCCGCCTCGTAGCTCGAGATGAGGGATCCTTTCCCTGCTTCATCGGGAAAGAGTTCCCGGCATACCCGTCGCATCTCAAGAGGAGGCCCTCTCAACAGGAACGGCGAGAGGAACTCCAGGTTCCTGTCACCATTCCAAGAGTCCCCCAGATGTCTCAGTCCATTCCAGAGGAACCTCTTTTCCCTTCACCGCCTCGTCTTTCACGCCGAGGATCGACTCACACCAAGGTGGCCCGTGGCACGGCCCTGTGGGAAAGCCTCGTGGGAAAGCCTCGAGGTAAAGCCTGGAGGGAAAGCCACAGATCCCTTGATCCACGTGACAGGAAGCGTGACACTACTGCTGCAGCTCGGGAGGAAAGCGCACGTGCATGACCCCAATCGAGACGAGGCCTGACTCCCCTGGGGAAACTCAGAAGCACCCCAAGATCCATGGCAACACTGGAGAGGAATCCTCAGGTTCCGGCCCCGACTCCACACAAGGTCTTAGGATCCGGCATCGACGGGAGAGGAATCCCGAGAGGGACCCTAGCAACTCGCATGGGGACTGGCCTTTCCTGAGGCCACCAGAGCGGGTCCCTGAGGTCCCCGTCGTAACTCGAGAAGATCTGCCGCAACTCGAGAAAATCCAGGAGGTTCTCCCCTCCAGGCGAGATGAGGCCCATTTCCGCTGAGGCGTCTCGAGGCTGATCACACCTCACCTCTGGAACTTCGAAAGGGTCCTTCACACCCTTGGTGAAAATCAAAACGTTCTCCGACATACCCGTCTCCACTCGAGAGGAAACACGAGGGTCCCGCCCACATCCAAAGGAGCCCCGATTCCGCCTCGTAGCTCGAGATGAGGGATTATTTCCCTGCTTCGTCGGGCAAGAGTTCCCAGCGTTCCCGTCGCATCTCAAGAGCAGGCCCTCTCAACAGGAACGGCGAGAGAAACTCCAGGGTCGTGCCACCATTCCAAGAGTCCCCCAGATGTCTCAGTCCATTCCAGAGGAACCTCTTTTCCTTTCACCGGCTCGTCTTTCACACCGAGGATCGAATCACACCAAGGTGGCACGTGGCACGGCCCTGTGAGAAAGCCTCGTGGGAAAGCCTCGAGGGAAAGCCTCGAGGGAAAGCCACACATCCCCTGATCCACGTGACAGGAGGCGTGACACAACTGCTGAAGCTCGGGAGGAAAGCGCACTTGCATGCCCCCACTCGAGACGAGGCCTGACTCCCCTGGGGAGACTCAGAAGCACCCCAAGTTCCATGGCAACACTGGAGAGGAATCCTCAGTTTCCGACCCCGACTCCACACAAGGTCTTAGGCCCCGGCATGGACGGGAGAGTAATCCCGAGAGGGCCCATAGCAACTCGCATGGGGTCAGGCCTTTCCTCAGGCCACCAGAGTGGGTCCCTGTGGTCCCCGTCCTAACTCGAGAATACCTGCCCCAACTCGAGAAAATCCAGGAGGTTGTCCCCTCCAGGCGAGATGAGGCCCATTTCCACTGAGGCGTCTCGAGGCTGATCACACCTCACCTCTGGAACTTCGAAAGGGTCCTTCACACCCTTGGTGCAAATCAAGAAGTTCCCCGACATACCCGTCTCCACTAGAGAGGAAACACGAGGGTCCCGCCCACATCCAGAGGAGACCCGTTTCGGCCTCGTAGCTCGAGATGAGGGATCCTTTCCCTTCTTCGTCGGGAAAGAATTCCCGGCGTTCCCGTCGCATTTCAAGAGGAGGCCCTCTCAACAGGAACGGCGAGAGGAACTCCAGGGTCGTGCCATCATTCCAAGAGTCCCCCAGATGTCTCAGGCCATTCCAGAGGAACCTCTTCTCCCTTCACCGGCTCGTCTTTCACGCCGAGGATCGACACACACCAAGGTATCACTTGGCACAGCCCTGCGGGAAAGCCTCGTGTGAAAGCCTCGAGGGAAAGCCTCGAGGGAAAGCCACAGATCCCTTGATGCACGTGACAGGAAGCGTGACCCTACTGCTGCAGCTTGGGAGGGAAGCGCACGTGCATGCCTCCACTCGAGACGAGGCCTGACTCCCCAGGGGAAACTCAGAGGCACCCCAAGATCCACGTCAACACTGGAGAGGAATGCTCAGGTTCCGGCCCCGACTCCACACAAGGTCTTAGGCCCCGGCATCGACGGGAGAGGAATCCCGAGATGGCCCCTAGCAACTCCCATGGGGACTGGCCCTTCCTGAGGCCACCAGAGCGGGTCCCTGATGTCCCCGTCGTAACTCGAGAAGACCTGCCGCAACTCGAGAATATCCAGGAGGTTCTCCCCTGCAGGCGAGATGAGGCCCATTTCCGCAGAGGCTTCTCGGGGCTAATCACACCTCAACTGTGGAACGTCGAAGGGTTCTTCACACCCTGGGTGCAACTCTAGAGGTTCCCCGACATACCCGTCTCCACTCGAGAGGAAACACGAGGGTCCCGCCCACATCCAGAGGAGCCCCGTTTCCGCCTCCGAGCTCGAGATGAGGGATCCTTTCCCTGCTTCGTCGGGAAAGAGTTCCCGGCGTTCCCGTCGCATCTCAAGAGGAGGCCTTCTCAACAGGAATTGCGAGAGGAACTCCAGGGTCCTGTCACCATTCCAAGAGTCCCCCAGATGTCTCAGTTCATTCCAGAGGAACCTCTTTTCCCTTCACCGGCTCGTCTTTCACGCCGCGGATCGACTCACACTAAGGTGGCACGTGGCACGGTCCTTTGGGAAAGCCTCCTGGGAAAGCCTCGAGGGAAAGCCTCGAGGGAAAGCCACAGATCCCTTGATCCACCTGACAGGAAGCGTGACACTACTGCTGCAGCTCGGGAATAAAGCGCACGTGCATGTCCCCACTCGAGACGAGGCCTGACTACCCTGGGGAGACTCAGAAGCACCACAAGATCCATGGCAACTTTGGAGGGGAATCCTCAGGTTCCGGCCCCGACTCCACACAAGGACTGAGGCCCCGGCATGGACGGGAGAGGAATCCCGAGAGGTCCCCTAGCAACTCGCATGGGGACTGGCCTTTCCTGAGGCCACCAGAGCGGTTCCCTGAGGTCCCCGTCGTAACTCGAGAAGACCTGCCGCAACTCGAGAAAATCCAGGAGGTTCTCCCCTCCAGGCGAGATGAGGCCCATTTCCGCTGAGGCGTCTCGAGGCTGATCACACCTCACCTCTGGAACTTCGAAAGGGTCTTTCACACCCTTGGTGTGAGTCAAGAAGTTCCCCGACATACCCGTCTCCACTCGAGAGAAAACACGAGGGTCCCGCCCATATCCAGAGGAGCCGCGTTTCCGCCTCGTAGCTCGAGATGAGGGATCGTTTCCCTGCTTCTTCGTGAAAGAGTTCCCGGCGTTCCCGTCGCATCTCAAGAGGAGGCCCTCTCAATAGGAACGTCGAGAGGAACTCCAGGGTCGTGCCACCATTCCAAGAGGCCCCCAGATGTCTCATTCCATACAAGAGGAACCTCTTTTCCCTACACCGCCTCGTCTTTCACGCCGAGGATCGACTCACACCAAGGTGGCACGTGGCACAGCCCTGTGGGAAAGCCTCGTGGGAAAGCCTCGAAGGACAGCCTCGAGGGAAAGCCACAGATCCCTTGATCCACGTGACAGGAAGCGTGACACTACTGCTGCAGCTCGGGAATAAAGCGCACGTGCATGTCCCCACTCGAGACGAGGCCTGACTACCCTGGGGAGACTCAGAAGCACCCCAAGATCCATGGCAACATTGGAGAGGAATCTTCAGGTTCCGGCCCCGACTCCACACAAGGTCTTAGGCCCCGGCATGGATGAGAGAGGAATCCCGAGAGGTCCCCAAGCAACTCGCATGGGGACTGGCCTTTCCTGAGTCCACCAGAGCGGGTCCCTGAGGTCCCCGTCGTAACTCGAGAAGACCTGCCGCAACTCGAGAAAATCCAGGAGGTTCTTCCTTCCAGGCGAGATGAGGCCCATTTCCTCTGCGGCGTCTCGAGGCTGATCACACCTCACCTCTGGAACTTCGAAGGGGTCCTTCACAGTCTTGGAGCCAATCAGGAAGTTCCCCGACATACCCGTCTCCACTCGAGAGGAAACACGAGGGTCCCGCCCACATCCAGAGGAGCCCCGTTTCAGCCTCGTAGCTCGAGATGAGGGATCCTTTCCCTGCTTCGTCGGGAAAGAGTTCCCGGCATTCCCGTCGCATCTCAAGAGGAGGCCCTCTCAACAGGAACGGCGAGAGGAACTCCAGGGTCGTGCCACCATTCCAAGAGTCCCCCAGATGTCTCAGTCCATTCCAGAGGAACCTCTTTTCCTTTCACCGGCTCGTCTTTCACACCGAGGATCGAATCACACCAAAGTGGCCCGTGGCACGGCCCTGTGGGAAAGCCTCGTGGGAAAGCCTCGAGGGAAAGCCTCGAGTGAAAGCCACACATTCCCTGATCCACGTGACAGGAGGCGTGACACAACTGCTGAAGCTCGGGAGGAAAGCGCACTTGCATGCCCCCACTCGAGACGAGGCCTGACTCCCCTGGGGAGACTCAGAAGCACCCCAAGTTCCATGGCAACACTGGAGAGGAATCCTCAGGTTCCGGCCCCGACTCCACACAAGGTCTTAGGCCCCGGCATGGACGGGAGAGTAATCCCGAGAGGGCCCATAGCAACTCGCATGGGGTCAGGCCTTTCCTCAGGCCACCAGAGTGGGTCCCTGAGGTCCCCGTCCTAACTCGAGAATACCTGCCCCAACTCGAGAAAATCCAGGAGGTTGTCCCCTCCAGGCGAGATGAGGCCCATTTCCACTGAGGCGTCTCGAGGCTGATCACACCACACCTCTGGAACTTCGAAAGGGTCCTTCACACCCTTGGTGCAAATCAAGAAGTTCCCCGACATACCCGTCTCCACTAGAGAGGAAACACGATGGTCCCGCCCACATCCAGAGGAGACCCGTTTCGGCCTCGGAGCTCGAGATGAGGAATCCTTTCCCTGCTTCGTCGGGAAAGAGTTCCCGGCGTTCCTGTCGCATCTCAAGAGGAGGCCCTCTCAACAGGAACGGCGAGAGGAACTCCAGGGTCGTGCTACCATTCCAAGAGTCCCCCAGATGTCTCAGTCCATTCCAGAGGAACCTCTTTTCCTTTCACCGGCTCGTCATTCAAACCGAGGATCGAATCACACCAAGGTGGCACGTGGCACGGCCCTGTGAGAAAGCCTCGTGGGAAAGCCTCGAGGGAAAGCCTCGAGGGAAAGCCACAGATCCCTTGATCCACGTGACAGGAAGCGTGACATTACTGCTGCAGCACAGGAGGAAAGCGCACGTGCATGCCCCCACTCGAGACGAGGCCTGACTCCCCTGGGGAGACTCAGAAGCACCCTAAGATCCATGGCAACACTGGAGAGGAATCCTCAGGTTCCGGCCCCGACTCCACACAAGGTCTTAGGCCCCGGCATGGACGGGAGAGGAATCCCGAGAGGGCCCCTAGCAACTCGCATGGGGACTGGCCTTTCCTGAGGCCCCTAGAGCGGGTCCCTGAGGTCCCCGTCGAAACTCGAGAAGACCTGCGGCAACTCCAGAAAATCCAGGAGGTTCTCCCCTCCATGCGAGTTGAGGCCCATTTCCGCTGAGGCGTCTCGAGTCTGATCACACCTCACCTATGGAACTTCGAAAGGGTCCTTCACACCCTTGGTGCAAATCGAGAAGTTCCCCGACATACCCGTCTCCACTCGAGAGGAAACACGAGGGTCCCGCCCACATCCAGAGGAGCCCCGTTTCCGCCTCGTAGCTCGAGATGAGGGATCCTTTCCCTTCTTCGTCGGGAAAGAATTCCCGGCGTTCCCGTCGCATTTCAAGAGGAGGCCCTCTCAACAGGAACGGCGAGAGGAACTCCAGGGTCGTGCCATCATTCCAAGAGTCCCCCAGATGTCTCAGGCCATTCCAGAGGAACCTCTTCTCCCTTCACCGGCTCGTCTTTCACGCCGAGGATCGACACACACCAAGGTATCACTTGGCACAGCCCTGCGGGAAAGCCTCGTGTGAAAGCCTCGAGGGAAAGCCTCGAGGGAAAGCCACAGATCCCTTGATGCACGTGACAGGAAGCGTGACCCTACTGCTGCAGCTTGGGAGGGAAGCGCACGTGCATGCCCCCACTCGAGACGAGGCCTGACTCCCCAGGGGAAACTCAGAGGCACCCCAAGATCCACGTCAACACTGGAGAGGAATGCTCAGGTTCCGGCCCCGACTCCACACAAGGTCTTAGGCCCCGGCATCGACGGGAGAGGAATCCCGAGATGGCCCCTAGCAACTCCCATGGGGACTGGCCCTTCCTGAGGCCACCAGAGCGGGTCCCTGATGTCCCCGTCGTAACTCGAGAAGACCTGCCGCAACTCGAGAATATCCAGGAGGTTCTCCCCTGCAGGCGAGATGAGGCCCATTTCCGCAGAGGCTTCTCGCGGCTAATCACACCTCAACTGTGGAACGTCGAAGGGTTCTTCACACCCTGGGTGCAACTCTAGAGGTTCCCCGACATACCCGTCTCCACTCGAGAGGAAACACGAGGGTCCCGCCCACATCCAGAGGAGCCCCGTTTCCGCCTCCGAGCTCGAGATGAGGGATCCTTTCCCTGCTTCGTCGGGAAAGAGTTCCCGGCGTTCCCGTCGCATCTCAAGAGGAGGCCCTCTCAACAGGAATTGCGAGAGGAACTCCAGGGTCCTGTCACCATTCCAAGAGTCCCCCAGATGTCTCAGTTCATTCCAGAGGAACCTCTTTTCCCTTCACCGGCTCGTCTTTCACGCCGCGGATCGACTCACACTAAGGTGGCACGTGGCACGGTCCTTGGGAAAGCCTCCTGGGAAAGCCTCGAGGGAAAGCCTCGAGGGAAAGCCACAGATCCCTTGATCCACCTGACAGGAAGCGTGACACTACTGCTGCAGCTCGGGAATAAAGCGCACGTGCATGTCCCCACTCGAGACGAGGCCTGACTACCCTGGGGAGACTCAGAAGCACCACAAGATCCATGGCAACTTTGGAGGGGAATCCTCAGGTTCCGGCCCCGACTCCACACAAGGACTGAGGCCCCGGCATGGACGGGAGAGGAATCCCGAGAGGTCCCCTAGCAACTCGCATGGGGACTGGCCTTTCCTGAGGCCACCAGAGCGGTTCCCTGAGGTCCCCGTCGTAACTCGAGAAGACCTGCCGCAACTCGAGAAAATCCAGGAGGTTCTCCCCTCCAGGCGAGATGAGGCCCATTTCCGCTGAGGCGTCTCGAGGCTGATCACACCTCACCTCTGGAACTTCGAAAGGGTCCTTCACGCACTTGGTGCGAGTCAAGAAGTTCCCCGACATACCCGTCTCCACTCGAGAGGAAACACGAGGGTCCCGCCCACATCCAGAGGAGCCCCGTTTCCGCCTCGTAGCTCGAGATGAGGGATCCTTTCCCTGCTTCATCGGGAAAGAGTTCCCGGCATACCCGTCGCATCTCAAGAGGAGGTCCTCTCAACAGGAACGGCGAGAGGAACTCCAGGTTCCTGTCACCATACCAAGAGTCCCCCAGATGTCTCAGTCCATTCCAGAGGAACCTCTTTTCCCTTCACCGCCTCTTCTTTCACGCCGAGGATCGACTCACACCAAGGTGGCCCGTGGCACGGCCCTGTGGGAAAGCCTCGTGGGAAAGCCTCGAGGTAAAGCCTGGAGGGAAAGCCACAGATCCCTTGATCCACGTGACAGGAAGCGTGACACTACTGCTGCAGCTCGGGAGGAAAGCGCACGTGCATGACCCCAATCGAGACGAGGCCTGACTCCCCTGGGGAAACTCAGAAGCACCCCAAGATCCATGGCAACACTGGAGAGGAGTCCGCAGGTTCCGGCCCCGACTCCACACAAGGTCTTAGGATCCGGCATCGACTGGAGAGGAATCCCGAGAGGTCCCCAAGCAACTCGTATGGGGACTGGCCTTTCCTGAGGTCACCAGAGCGGGTCCCTGAGGTCCCCGTCGTAACTCGAGAAGACCTGCCGCAACTCGAGAAAATCCAGGAGGTTCTCCCCTCCAGGCGAGATGAGGCCCATTTCCGCTGAGGCGTCTCGAGGCTGATCACACCTCACTTCTGGAACTTCGAAAGGGTCCTTCACACCCTTGGTGCAAGTCAGGAAGTTCCCGGACATACCCGTCTCCACTCAAGAAGAAACACGTGGGTCCCGCCCACATCCAGAGGAGCCCCGTTTCCGCCTCGAAGCTCGAGATGAGGGATCCTTTCCCTGCTTCGTCTGGAAAGAGTTCCCGGCGTTCATATCGCATCTCAAGAGGAGGCCCTCTCACCAGGAACGGCGAGAGGAATTCCAGGGTCGTGAAACCATTCCAAGAGTCCCCCAGATGTCTCAGTCCATTCCAGAGGAACCTCTTTTCCTTTCACCGGCTCGTCATTCACACCGAGGATCGAATCACACCAAGGTGGCACGTGGCACGGCCCTGTGAGAAAGCGTCGTGGGAAAGCCTCGAGGGAAAGCCTCGAGGGAAAGCCACAGATCCCTTGATCCACGTGACAGGAAGCGTGACACTACTGCTGCAGCTCGGGAGGAAAGCGCAGGTGCATGCCCCCACTCGAGACGAGGCCTGACTCCCCTGGGGAGACTCAGAAGCACCCCAAGATCCATGGCAACACTGGAGAGGAAACCTCAGGTTCCGGCCCCAACTCCACACAAGGTCTTAGGCCCCGGCATGGACGGGAGAGGAATCCCGAGAGGGCCCCTAGCAACTCGCATGCGGACTGGCCTTTCCTCAGGCCACCAGAGCGGTCCCTGAGGTCCCCGTCGTAACTCGAGAAGACCTGCCGCAACTCGAGAAAATCCAGGAGGTTCTCCCCTCCAGACGAGATGAGGCCCATTTCCGCTGAGGCGTCTCGAGGCTGATCACACCTCACCCGTGGAACTTCGAAAGGGTCCTTCACACCCTTGGTGCAAATTAAGAATTTCCCCGACATACCCGTCTCCACTCGAGAGGAAACACGAGGGTCCCGCCCACATCCAGAGGAGCCCCGTTTCGGCCTCGTAGCTCGAAATGCGGGATCCTTTCCCTGTTTCGTCGGGAAAGAGTTCCCGGCGTTCCCGTCGCATCTCAAGAGGAGGCCCTCTCAACACGAACGGCGAGAGGAACTCCAGGGTCGTGTCACCATTCCAAGAGTCCCCCAGATGTCTCAGTCCATTCCAGAGGAACCTCTTTTCCCTTCACCGCCTCGTCTTTCACGCCGCGGATCGACTCACACCAAGGTGGCACGTGGCACGGCCCTGTGGGAAAGCCTCGTGGGAAAGCCTCGAGGGAAAGCCTCGAGGGAAAGCCACAGATCCCTTGATCCACGTGACAGGAAGCGTGACACTACTGCTGCAGCTCGGGAGGACAGCGCACGTTCATGCCCCCACTAGAGACGAGGACTGACTCCCCTGGGGAGACTCAGAAGCACCCCAAGATCCATGGCAACACTGGAGAGGAATCCTCAGGTTCCGGCCCCAACTCCATACAAGGTCTTAGGCCCCGGCATCGACAGGAGAGGAATCCCGAGAGGGACCCTAGCAACTCGCACGGGGACTGGCCTTTCCTGAGGCCACCAGAGCGGGTCCCTGAGGTCCCCGTCGTAACTCGAGAAGACCTGCCGCAACTCGAGAAAATCCAGGAGGTTCTCCCCTCCAGGCGAGATGAGGCCCATTTCTGCAGAGGCGTCTCCAGGCTGATCACACCTCACCTCTGGAACTTCGAAAGGGTCCTTCACGCACTTGGTGCGAGTCAAGAAGTTCCCCGACATACCCGTCTCCACTCGAGAGGAAACACGAGGGTCCCGCCCACATCCAGAGGAGCCCCGTTTCCGCCTCGTAGCTCGAGATGAGGGATCCTTTCCCTGCTTCATCGGGAAAGAGTTCCCGGCACACCCGTCGCATCTCAAGAGGAGGTCCTCTCAACAGGAACGGCGAGAGGAACTCCAGGTTCCTGTCACCATTCCAAGAGTCCCCCAGATGTCTCAGTCCATTCCAGAGGAACCTCTTTTCCCTTCACCGCCTCGTCTTTCACGCCGAGGATCGAATCACACCAAGGTGGCACGTGGCACAGCCCTGTGAGAAAGCGTCGTGGGAAAGCCTCGAGGGAAAGCCTCGAGGGAAAGCCACAGATCCCTTGATCCACGTGACAGGAAGCGTGACACTACTGCTGCAGCTCGGGAGGAAAGCGCAGGTGCATGCCCCCACTCGAGACGAGGCCTGACTCCCCTGGGGAGACTCAGAAGCACCCCAAGATCCATGGCAACACTGGAGAGGAATCCTCAGGTTCCGGCCCCAACTCCATACAAGGTCTTAGGCCCCGGCATGGACGGGAGAGGAATCCCGAGAGGGACCCTAGCAACTCGCATGGGGACTGGCCTTTCCTGAGGCCACCAGAGCGGGTCCCTGAGGTCCCCGTCGTAACTCGAGAAGATCTGCCGCAACTCGAGAAAATCCAGGAGGTTCTCCCCTTCAGGCGAGATGAGGCCCATTTCTGCAGAGGCGTCTCCAGGCTGATCACACCTCACCTCTGGAACTTCGAAAGGGTCCTTCACGCACTTGGTGCGAGTCAAGAAGTTCCCCGACATACCCGTCTCCACTCGAGAGGAAACACGAGGGTCCCGCCCACACCCAGAGGAGCCCCGTTTCCCCCTCGTAGCTCGAGATGAGGGATCCTTTCCCTGCTTCATCGGGAAAGAGTTCCCGGCATACCCGTCGCATCTCAAGAGGAGGTCCTCTCAACAGGAACGGCGAGAGGAACTCCAGGTTCCTGTCACCATTCCAAGAGTCCCCCAGATGTCTCAGTCCATTCCAGAGGAACCTCTTTTCCCTTCACCGCCTCGTCTTTCACGCCGAGGATCGACTCACACCAAGGTGGCCCGTGGCACGGCCCTGTGGGAAAGCCTCGTGGGAAAGCCTCGAGGTAAAGCCTGGAGGGAAAGCCACAGATCCCTTGATCCACGTGACAGGAAGCGTGACACTACTGCTGCAGCTCGGGAGGAAAGCGCACGTGCATGACCCCAATCGAGACGAGGCCTGACTCCCCTGGGGAAACTCAGAAGCACCCCAAGATCCATGGCAACACTGGAGAGGAATCCTCAGGTTCCGGCCCCGACTCCACACAAGGTCTTAGGATCCGGCATCGACGGGAGAGGAATCCCTAGAGGTCCCCAAGCAACTCGCATGGGGACTGGCCTTTCCTGAGGTCACCAGAGCGGGTCCCTGAGGTCCCCGTCGTAACTCGAGAAGACCTGCCGCAACTCGAGAAAATCCAGGAGGTTCTCCCCTCCAGGCGAGATGAGGCCCATTTCCGCTGAGGCGTCTCGAGGCTGATCACACCTCACTTCTGGAACTTCGAAAGGGTCCTTCACACCCTTGGTGCAAGTCAGGAAGTTCCCCGACATACCCGTCTCCACTCAAGAAGAAACACGTGGGTCCCGCCCACATCCAGAGGAGCCCCGTTTCCGCCTCGAAGCTCGAGATGAGGGATCCTTTCCCTGCTTCGTCTGGAAAGAGTTCCCGGCGTTCATATCGCATCTCAAGAGGAGGCCCTCTCCCCAGGAACGGCGAGAGGAATTCCAGGGTCGTGAAACCATTCCAAGAGTCCCCCAGATGTCTCAGTCCATTCCAGAGGAACCTCTTTTCCTTTCACCGGCTCGTCATTCACACCGAGGATCGAATCACACCAAGGTGGCACGTGGCACGGCCCTGTGAGAAAGCCTCGTGGGAAAGCCTCGAGGGAAAGCCTCGAGGGAAAGCCACAGATCCCTTGATCCACGTGACAGGAAGCGTGACACTACTGCTGCAGCTCGGGAGGAAAGCGCAGGTGCATGCCCCCACTCGAGACGAGGCCTGACTCCCCTGGGGAGACTCAGAAGCACCCCAAGATCCATGGCAACACTGGAGAGGAAACCTCAGGTTCCGGCCCCAACTCCACACAAGGTCTTAGGCCCCGGCATGGACGGGAGAGGAATCCCGAGAGGGCCCCTAGCAACTCGCATGAGGACTGGCCTTTCCTCAGGCCACCAGAGCGGTCCCTGAGGTCCCCGTCGTAACTCGAGAAGACCTGCCGCAACTCGAGAAAATCCAGGAGGTTCTCCCCTCCAGACGAGATGAGGCCCATTTCCGCTGAGGCGTCTCGAGTCTGATCACACCTCACCTGTGGAACTTCGAAAGGGTCCTTCACACCCTTGGTGCAAATTAAGAAGTTCCCCGACATACCCGTCTCCACTCGAGAGGAAACACGAGGGTCCCTCCCCCATCCAGAGGAGCCCCGTTTCGGCCTCGTAGCTCGAGATGCGGGATCCTTTCCCTGTTTCGTCGGGAAAGAGTTCCCGGCGTTCCCGTCGCATCTCAAGAGGAGGCCCTCTCAACACGAACGGCGAGAGGAACTCCAGGGTCGTGTCACCATTCCAAGAGTCCCCCAGATGTCTCAGTCCATTCCAGAGGAACCTCTTTTCCCTTCACCGCCTCGTCTTTCACGCCGCGGATCGACTCACACCAAGGTGGCACGTGGCACGGCCCTGTGGGAAAGCCTCGTGGGAAAGCCTCGAGGTAAAGCCACAGATCCCTTGATCCACGTGACAGGAAGCGTGACACTACTGCTGCAGCTCGGGAGGACAGCGCACGTTCATGCCCCCACTAGAGACGAGGCCTGACTCCCCTGGGGAGACTCAGAAGCACCCCAAGATCCATGGCAACACTGGAGAGGAAACCTCAGGTTCCGGCCCCAACTCCATACAAGGTCTTAGGCCCCGGCATGGACGGGAGAGGAATCCCGAGAGGGACCCTAGCAACTCGCATGGGGACTGGCCTTTCCTGAGGCCACCAGAGCGGGTCCCTGAGGTCCCCGTCGTAACTCGAGAAGATCTGCCGCAACTCGAGAAAATCCAGGAGGTTCTCCCCTTCAGGCGAGATGAGGCCCATTTCTGCAGAGGCGTCTCCAGGCTGATCACACCTCACCTCTGGAACTTCGAAAGGGTCCTTCACGCACTTGGTGCGAGTCAAGAAGTTCCCCGACATACCCGTCTCCACTCGAGAGGAAACACGAGGGTCCCGCCCACATCCAGAGGAGCCCCGTTTCCGCCTCGTAGCTCGAGATGAGGGATCCTTTCCCTGCTTCATCGGGAAAGAGTTCCCGGCATACCCGTCGCATCTCAAGAGGAGGCCCTCTCAACAGGAACGGCGAGAGGAACTCCAGGTTCCTGTCACCATTCCAAGAGTCCCCCAGATGTCTCAGTCCATTCCAGAGGAACCTCTTTTCCCTTCACCGCCTCGTCTTTCACGCCGAGGATCGACTCACACCAAGGTGGCCCGTGGCACGGCCCTGTGGGAAAGCCTCGTGGGAAAGCCTCGAGGTAAAGCCTGGAGGGAAAGCCACAGATCCCTTGATCCACGTGACAGGAAGCGTGACACTACTGCTGCAGCTCGGGAGGAAAGCGCAAGTGCATGACCCCAATCGAGACGAGGCCTGACTCCCCTGGGGAAACTCAGAAGCACCCCAAGATCCATGGCAACACTGGAGAGGAATCCTCAGGTTCCGGCCCCGACTCCACACAAGGTCTTAGGATCCGGCATCGACGGGAGAGGAATCCCGAGAGGTCCCCAAGCAACTCCCATGGGGACTGGCCTTTCCTGAGGCCACCAGAGCGGGTCCCTGAGGTCCCCGTCGTAACTCGAGAAGACCTGCCGAAACTCGAGAAATCCAGGAGGTTCTCCCCTCCAGGCGAGATGAGGCCCATTTCCGCTGAGGCGTCTCGAGGCTGATCACACCTCACCTCTGGAACTTCGAAGGGTCCTTCACACCCTTGGTGAAAATCAAAAAGTTCCCCGACATACCGGTCTCCACTCGAGAGGAAACACGAGGGTCCCGCCCACATCCAGAGGAGCCCCGTTTCAGCCTCGTAGCTCGAGATGAGGGATCCTTTCCCTGCTTCGTCGGGAAAGAGTTCCTGGCGTTCCCGTCGCATCTCAAGAGGAGGCCCTCTCAACAGGAACGGCGAGTGGAACTCCAGGGTCGTGCCACCATTCCAAGAGTCCCCCAGATATCTCAGTCCATTCCAGAGGAACCTCTTTTCCGTTCACCTTCTCGACTTTCACGCCGAGGATCCACTCACACCAAGGTGACCCGTGGCGCAGACCTGTGGGAAAGCCTCGTGGGAAAGCCTCGAGGGAAAGCCTCGAGGGAAAGCCACAGATCCCTTGATCCACGTGACAGGAAGCGTGACACTTCTGCTGCAACTCGGGAGGAAAGCGCACGTGCATGACCCCAATCGAGACGAGGCCTGACTCCCCTGGGGAAACTCAGAAGCACCCCAAGATCCATGGCAACACTGGAGAGGAATCCACAGGTTCCGGCCCCGACTCCACACAAGGTCTTAGGATCCGGCATCGACGGGAGAGGAATCCCGAGAGGTCCCCAAGCAACTCGCATGGGGACTGGCCTTTCCTGAGGTCACCAGAGCGGGTCCCTGAGGTCCCCGTCGTAACTCGAGAAGACCTGCCGCAACTCGAGAAAATCCAGGAGGTTCTCCCCTCCAGGCGAGATGAGGCCCATTTCCGCTGAGGCGTCTCGAGGCTGATCACACCTCACTTCTGGAACTTCGAAAGGGTCCTTCACACCCTTGGTGCAAGTCAGGAAGTTCCCCGACATACCCGTCTCCACTCAAGAAGAAACACGTGGGTCCCGCCCACATCCAGAGGAGCCCCGTTTCCGCCTCGAAGCTCGAGATGAGGGATCCTTTCCCTGCTTCGTCTGGAAAGAGTTCCCGGCGTTCATATCGCATCTCAAGAGGAGGCCCTCTCACCAGGAACGGCGAGAGGAATTCCAGGGTCGTGAAACCATTCCAAGAGTCCCCCAGATGTCTCAGTCCATTCCAGAGGAACCTCTTTTCCTTTCACCGGCTCGTCATTCACACCGAGGATCGAATCACACCAAGGTGGCACGTGGCACGGCCCTGTGAGAAAGCCTCGTGGGAAAGCCTCGAGGGAAAGCCTCGAGGGAAAGCCACAGATCCCTTGATCCACGTGACAGGAAGCGTGACACTACTGCTGCAGCTCGGGAGGAAAGCGCAGGTGCATGCCCCCACTCGAGACGAGGCCTGACTCCCCTGGGGAGACTCAGAAGCACCCCAAGATCCATGGCAACACTGGAGAGGAAACCTCAGGTTCCGGCCCCAACTCCACACAAGGTCTTAGGCCCCGGCATGGACGGGAGAGGAATCCCGAGAGGGCCCCTAGCAACTCGCATGAGGACTGGCCTTTCCTCAGGCCACCAGAGCGGTCCCTGAGGTCCCCGTCGTAACTCGAGAAGACCTGCCGCAACTCGAGAAAATCCAGGAGGTTCTCCCCTCCAGACGAGATGAGGCCCATTTCCGCTGAGGCGTCTCGAGTCTGATCACACCTCACCTGTGGAACTTCGAAAGGGTCCTTCACACCCTTGGTGCAAATTAAGAAGTTCCCCGACATACCCGTCTCCACTCGAGAGGAAACACGAGGGTCCCTCCCCCATCCAGAGGAGCCCCGTTTCGCCCTCGTAGCTCGAGATACGATTCCTTTCCCTGTTTCGTCTGGAAAGAGTTCCCGGCGTTCCCGTCGCATCTCAAGAGGAGGCCCTCTCAACACGAACGGCGAGAGGAACTCCAGGGTCGTGTCACCATTCCAAGAGTCCCCCAGATGTCTCAGTCCATTCCAGAGGAACCTCTTTTCCCTTCACCGCCTCGTCTTTCACGCCGCGGATCGACTCACACCAAGGTGGCACGTGGCACGGCCCTGTGGGAAAGCCTCGTGGGAAAGCCTCGAGGGAAAGCCTCGAGGGAAAGCCACAGATCCCTTGATCCACGTGACAGGAAGCGTGACACTACTGCTGCAGCTCGGGAGGACAGCGCACGTTCATGCCCCCACTAGAGACGAGGCCTGACTCCCCTGGGGAGACTCAGAAGCACCCCAAGATCCATGGCAACACTGGAGAGGAATCCTCAGGTTCCGGCCCCAACTCCATACAAGGTCTTAGGCCCCGGCATGGACGGGAGAGGAATCCCGAGAGGGACCCTAGCAACTCGCATGGGGACTGGCCTTTCCTGAGGCCACCAGAGCGGGTCCCTGAGGTCCCCGTCGTAACTCGAGAAGATCTGCCGCAACTCGAGAAAATCCAGGAGGTTCTCCCCTTCAGGCGAGATGAGGCCCATTTCTGCAGAGGCGTCTCCAGGCTGATCACACCTCACCTCTGGAACTTCGAAAGGGTCCTTCACGCACTTGGTGCGAGTCAAGAAGTTCCCCGACATACCCGTCTCCACTCGAGAGGAAACACGAGGGTCCCGCCCACATCCAGAGGAGCCCCGTTTCCGCCTCGTAGCTCGAGATGAGGGATCCTTTCCCTGCTTCATCGGGAAAGAGTTCCCGGCATACCCGTCGCATCTCAAGAGGAGGCCCTCTCAACAGGAACGGCGAGAGGGACTCCAGGTTCCTGTCACCATTCCAAGAGTCCCCCAGATGTCTCAGTCCATTCCAGAGGAACCTCTTTTCCCTTCACCGCCTCGTCTTTCACGCCGAGGATCGACTCACACCAAGGTGGCCCGTGGCACGGCCCTGTGGGAAAGCCTCGTGGGAAAGCCTCGAGGTAAAGCCTGGAGGGAAAGCCACAGATCCCTTGATCCACGTGACAGGAAGCGTGACACTACTGCTGCAGCTCGGGAGGAAAGCGCACGTGCATGACCCCAATCGAGACGAGGCCTGACTCCCCTGGGGAAACTCAGAAGCACCCCAAGATCCATGGCAACACTATAGAGGAATCCTCAGGTTCCGGCCCCGACTCCACACAAGGTCTTAGGATCCGGCATCGACGGGAGAGGAATCCCGAGAGGGACCCTAGCAACTCGCATGGGGACTGGCCTTTCCTGAGGCCACCAGAGCGGGTCCCTGAGGTCCCCGTCGTAACTCGAGAAGATCTGCCGCAACTCGAGAAAATCCAGGAGGTTCTCCCCTCCAGGCGAGATGAGGCCCATTTCCGCTGAGGCGTCTCGAGGCTGATCACACCTCACCTCTGGAACTTCGAAAGGGTCCTTCACACCCTTGGTGAAAATCAAAAAGTTCTCCGACATACCCGTCTCCACTCGAGAGGAAACACGAGGGTCCCGCCCACATCCAAAGGAGCCCCGATTCCGCCTCGTAGCTCGAGATGAGGGATTATTTCCCTGCTTCGTCGGGCAAGAGTTCCCAGCGTTCCCGTCGCATCTCAAGAGCAGGCCCTCTCAACAGGAACGGCGAGAGGAACTCCAGGGTCGTGCCACCATTCCAAGAGTCCCCCAGATGTCTCAGTCCATTCCAGAGGAACCTCTTTTCCTTTCACCGGCTCGTCTTTCACACCGAGGATCGAATCACACCAAGGTGGCACGTGGCACGGCCCTGTGAGAAAGCCTCGTGGGAAAGCCTCGAGGGAAAGCCTCGAGGGAAAGCCACACATCCCCTGATCCACGTGACAGGAGGCGTGACACAACTGCTGAAGCTCGGGAGGAAAGCGCACTTGCATGCCCCCACTCGAGACGAGGCCTGACTCCCCTGGGGAGACTCAGAAGCACCCCAAGATCCATGGCAACACTGGAGAGGAATCCTCAGGTTCCGGCCCCGACTCCACACAAGGTCTTAGGCCCTGGCATGGACGGGAGAGGAATCCGGAGAGGTCCCCAAGCAACTCCCATGGGGACTGGCCTTTCCTGAGGCCACCAGAGCGGGTCCCTGAGGTCCCCGTCGTAACTCGAGAAGACCTGCCGAAACTCGAGAAATCCAGGAGGTTCTCCCCTCCAGGCGAGATGAGGCCCATTTCCGCTGAGGCGTCTCGAGGCTGATCACACCTCACCTCTGGAACTTCGAAGGGTCCTTCACACCCTTGGTGAAAATCAAAAAGTTCCCCGACATACCGGTCTCCACTCGAGAGGAAACACGAGGGTCCCGCCCACATCCAGAGGAGCCCCGTTTCAGCCTCGTAGCTCGAGATGAGGGATCCTTTCCCTGCTTCGTCGGGAAAGAGTTCCTGGCGTTCCCGTCGCATCTCAAGAGGAGGCCCTCTCAACAGGAACGGCGAGTGGAACTCCAGGGTCGTGCCACCATTCCAAGAGTCCCCCAGATGTCTCAGTCCATTCCAGAGGAACCTCTTTTCCGTTCACCTTCTCGACTTTCACGCCGAGGATCCACTCACACCAAGGTGACCCGTGGCGCAGACCTGTGGGAAAGCCTCGTGGGAAAGCCTCGAGGGAAAGCCTCGAGGGAAAGCCACAGATCCCTTGATCCACGTGACAGGAAGCGTGACACTTCTGCTGCAACTCGGGAGGAAAGCGCACGTGCATGACCCCAATCGAGACGAGGCCTGACTCCCCTGGGGAAACTCAGAAGCACCCCAAGATCCATGGCAACACTGGAGAGGAATCCTCAGGTTCCGGCCCCGACTCAACACAAGGTCTTAGGATCCGGCATCGACGGGAGAGGAATCCCGAGAGGTCCCCAAGCAACTCGCATGGGGACTGGCCTTTCCTGAGGTCACCAGAGCGGGTCCCTGAGGTCCCCGTCGTAACTCGAGAAGACCTGCCGCAACTCGAGAAAATCCAGGAGGTTCTCCCCTCCAGACGAGATGAGGCCCATTTCCGCTGAGGCGTCTCGAGTCTGATCACACCTCACCTGTGGAACTTCGAAAGGGTCCTTCACACCCTTGGTGCAAATTAAGAAGTTCCCCGACATACCCGTCTCCACTCGAGAGGAAACACGAGGGTCCCTCCCCCATCCAGAGGAGCCCCGTTTCGGCCTCGTAGCTCGAGATACGATTCCTTTCCCTGTTTCGTCTGGAAAGAGTTCCCGGCGTTCCCGTCGCATCTCAAGAGGAGGCCCTCCCACACGAACGGCGAGAGGAACTCCAGGGTCGTGTCACCATTCCAAGAGTCCCCCAGATGTCTCAGTCCATTCCAGAGGAACCTCTTTTCCCTTCACCGCCTCGTCTTTCACGCCGCGGATCGACTCACACCAAGGTGGCACGTGGCACGGCCCTGTGGGAAAGCCTCGTGGGAAAGCCTCGAGGGAAAGCATCGAGGGAAAGCCACAGATCCCTTGATCCACGTGACAGGAAGCGTGACACTACTGCTGCAGCTCGGGAGGACAGCGCACGTTCATGCCCCCACTAGAGACGAGGCCTGACTCCCCTGGGGAGACTCAGAAGCACCCCAAGATCCATGGCGACACTGGAGAGGAATCCTCAGGTTCCGGCCCCAACTCCATACAAGGTCTTAGGCCCCGGCATGGACGGGAGAGGAATCCCGAGAGGGACCCTAGCAACTCGCATGGGGACTGGCCTTTCCTGAGGCCACCAGAGCGGGTCCCTGAGGTCCCCGTCGTAACTCGAGAAGATCTGCCGCAACTCGAGACAATCCAGGAGGTTCTCCCCTTCAGGCGAGATGAGGCCCATTTCTGCAGAGGCGTCTCCAGGCTGATCACACCTCACCTCTGGAACTTCGAAAGGGTCCTTCACGCACTTGGTGCGAGTCAAGAAGTTCCCCGACATACCCGTCTCCACTCGAGAGGAAACACGAGGGTCCCGCCCACATCCAGAGGAGCCCCGTTTCCGCCTCGTAGCTCGAGATGAGGGATCCTTTTCCTGCTTCATCGGGAAAGAGTTCCCGGCATACCCGTCGCATCTCAAGAGGAGGTCCTCTCAACAGGAACGGCGAGAGGAACTCCAGGTTCCTGTCACCATTCCAAGAGTCCCCCAGATGTCTCAGTCCATTCCAGAGGAACCTCTTTTCCCTTCACCGCCTCGTCTTTCACGCCGAGGATCGACTCACACCAAGGTGGCCCGTGGCACGGCCCTCTGGGAAAGCCTCGTGGGAAAGACTCGAGGTAAAGCCTGGAGGGAAAGCCACAGATCCCTTGATCCACGTGACAGGAAGCGTGACACTACTGCTGCAGCTCGGGAGGAAAGCGCACGTGCATGACCCCAATCGAGACGAGGCCTGACTCCCCTGGGGAAACTCAGAAGCACCCCAAGATCCATGGCAACACTGGAGAGGAATCCGCAGGTTCCGGCCCCGACTCCACACAAGGTCTTAGGATCCGGAATCGACGGGAGAGGAATCCCGAGAGGTCCCCAAGCAACTCGCATGGGGACTGGCCTTTCCTGAGGTCACCAGAGCGGGTCCCTGAGGTCCCCGTCGTAACTCGAGAAGACCTGCCGCAACTCGAGAAAATCCAGGAGGTTCTCCCCTCCAGGCGAGATGAGGCCCATTTCCGCTGAGGCGTCTCGAGGCTGATCACACCTCACCTCTGGAACTTCGAAAGGGTCCTTCACACCCTTGGTGCAAATCAAGAAGTTCCCCGACATACCCGTCTCCACTCAAGAAGAAACACGTGGGTCCCGCCCACATCCAGAGGAGCCCCGTTTCCGCCTCGAAGCTCGAGATGAGGGATCCTTTCCCTGCTTCGTCTGGAAAGAGTTCCCGGCGTTCATATCGCATCTCAAGAGGAGGCCCTCTCACCAGGAACGGCGAGAGGAATTCCAGGGTCGTGAAACCATTCCAAGAGTCCCCCAGATGTCTCAGTCCATTCCAGAGGAACCTCTTTTCCTTTCACCGGCTCGTCATTCACACCGAGGATCGAATCACACCAAGGTGGCACGTGGCACGGCCCTGTGAGAAAGCCTCGTGGGAAAGCCTCGAGGGAAAGCCTCGAGGGAAATCCTCGAGGGAAAGCCACAGATCCCTTGATCCACGTGACAGGAAGCGTGACACTACTGCTGCAGCTCGGGAGGAAAGCGCAGGTGCATGCCCCCACTCGAGACGAGGCCTGACTCCCCTGGGGAGACTCAGAAGCACCCCAAGATCCATGGCAACACTGGAGAGGAAACCTCAGGTTCCGGCCCCAACTCCACACAAGGTCTTAGGCCCCGGCATGGACGGGAGAGGAATCCCGAGAGGGCCCCTAGCAACTCGCATGAGGACTGGCCTTTCCTCAGGCCACCAGAGCGGTCCCTGAGGTCCCCGTCGTAACTCGAGAAGACCTGCCGCAACTCGAGAAAATCCAGGAGGTTCTCCCCTCCAGACGAGATGAGGCCCATTTCCGCTGAGGCGTCTCGAGTCTGATCACACCTCACCTGTGGAACTTCGAAAGGGTCCTTCACACCCTTGGTGCAAATTAAGAAGTTCCCCGACATACCCGTCTCCACTCGAGAGGAAACACGAGGGTCCCTCCCCCATCCAGAGGAGCCCCGTTTCGGCCTCGTAGCTCGAGATGCGGGATCCTTTCCCTGTTTCGTCGGGAAAGAGTTCCCGGCGTTCCCGTCGCATCTCAAGAGGAGGCCCTCTCAACACGAACGGCGAGAGGAACTCCAGGGTCGTGTCACCATTCCAAGAGTCCCCCAGATGTCTCAGTCCATTCCAGAGGAACCTCTTTTCCCTTCACCGCCTCGTCTTTCACGCCGCGGATCGACTCACACCAAGGTGGCACGTGGCACGGCCCTGTGGGAAAGCCTCGTGGGAAAGCCTCGAGGGAAAGCCTCGAGGGAAAGCCACAGATCCCTTGATCCACGTGACAGGAAGCGTGACACTACTGCTGCAGCTCGGGAGGACAGCGCACGTTCATGCCCCCACTAGAGACGAGGCCTGACTCCCCTGGGGAGACTCAGAAGCACCCCAAGATCCATGGCAACACTGGAGAGGAATCCTCAGGTTCCGGCCCCAACTCCATACAAGGTCTTAGGCCCCGGCATGGACGGGAGAGGAATCCCGAGAGGGACCCTAGCAACTCGCATGGGGACTGGCCTTTCCTGAGGCCACCAGAGCGGGTCCCTGAGGTCCCCGTCGTAACTCGAGAAGATCTGCCGCAACTCGAGAAAATCCAGGAGGTTCTCCCCTTCAGGCGAGATGAGGCCCATTTCTGCAGAGGCGTCTCCAGGCTGATCACACCTCACCTCTGGAACTTCGAAAGGGTCCTTCACGCACTTGGTGCGAGTCAAGAAGTTCCCCGACATACCCGTCTCCACTCGAGAGGAAACACGAGGGTCCCGCCCACATCCAGAGGAGCCCCGTTTCCGCCTCGTAGCTCGAGATGAGGGATCCTTTCCCTGCTTCATCGGGAAAGAGTTCCCGGCATACCCCTCGCATCTCAAGAGGAGGCCCTCTCAACAGGAACGGCGAGAGGAACTCCAGGTTCCTGTCACCATTCCAAGAGTCCCCCAGATGTCTCAGTCCATTCCAGAGGAACCTCTTTTCCCTTCACCGCCTCGTCTTTCACGCCGAGGATCGACTCACACCAAGGTGGCCCGTGGCACGGCCCTGTGGGAAAGCCTCGTGGGAAAGCCTCGAGGTAAAGCCTGGAGGGAAAGCCACAGATCCCTTGATCCACGTGACAGGAAGCGTGACACTACTGCTGCAGCTCGGGAGGAAAGCGCACGTGCATGACCCCAATCGAGACGAGGCCTGACTCCCCTGGGGAAACTCAGAAGCACCCCAAGATCCATGGCAACACTGGAGAGGAATCCTCAGGTTCCGGCCCCGACTCCACACAAGGTCTTAGGATCCGGCATCGACGGGAGAGGAATCCCGAGAGGGACCCTAGCAACTCGCATGGGGACTGGCCTTTCCTGAGGCCACCAGAGCGGGTCCCTGAGGTCCCCGTCGTAACTCGAGAAGATCTGCCGCAACTCGAGAAAATCCAGGAGGTTCTCCCCTCCAGGCGAGATGAGGCCCATTTCCGCTGAGGCGTCTCGAGGCTGATCACACCTCACCTCTGGAACTTCGAAAGGGTCCTTCACACCCTTGGTGAAAATCAAAAAGTTCTCCGACATACCCGTCTCCACTCGAGAGGAAACACGAGGGTCCCGCCCACATCCAAAGGAGCCCCGATATCCTCGTAGCTCGAGATGAGGGATTATTTCCCTGCTTCGTCGGGCAAGAGTTCCCAGCGTTCCCGTCGCATCTCAAGAGCAGGCCCTCTCAACAGGAACGGCGAGAGGAACTCCAGGGTCGTGCCACCATTCCAAGAGTCCCCCAGATGTCTCAGTCCATTCCAGAGGAACCTCTTTTCCTTTCACCGGCTCGTCTTTCACACCGAGGATCGAATCACACCAAGGTGGCACGTGGCACGGCCCTGTGAGAAAGCCTCGTGGGAAAGCCTCGAGGGAAAGCCTCGAGGGAAAGCCACACATCCCCTGATCCACGTGACAGGACGCGTGACACAACTGCTGAAGCTCGGGAGGAAAGCGCACTTGCATGCCCCCACTCGAGACGAGGCCTGACTCCCCTGGGGAGACTCAGAAGCACCCCAAGATCCATGGCAACACTGGAGAGGAATCCTCAGGTTCCGGCCCCGACTCCACACAAGGTCTTAGGCCCTGGCATGGACGGGAGAGGAATCCCGAGAGGTCCCCAAGCAACTCCCATGGGGACTGGCCTTTCCTGAGGCCACCAGAGCGGGTCCCTGAGGTCCCCGTCGTAACTCGAGAAGACCTGCCGAAACTCGAGAAATCCAGGAGGTTCTCCCCTCCAGGCGAGATGAGGCCCATTTCCGCTGAGGCGTCTCGAGGCTGATCACACCTCACCTCTGGAACTTCGAAGGGTCCTTCACACCCTTGGTGAAAATCAAAAAGTTCCCCGACATACCGGTCTCCACTCGAGAGGAAACACGAGGGTCCCGCCCACATCCAGAGGAGCCCCGTTTCAGCCTCGTAGCTCGAGATGAGGGATCCTTTCCCTGCTTCGTCGGGAAAGAGTTCCTGGCGTTCCCGTCGCATCTCAAGAGGAGGCCCTCTCAACAGGAACGGCGAGTGGAACTCCAGGGTCGTGCCACCATTCCAAGAGTCCCCCAGATGTCTCAGTCCATTCCAGAGGAACCTCTTTTCCGTTCACCTTCTCGACTTTCACGCCGAGGATACACTCACACCAAGGTGACCCGTGGCGCAGACCTGTGGGAAAGCCTCGAGGGAAAGCCACAGATCCCTTGATCCACGTGACAGGAAGCGTGACACTACTGCTGCAGCTCGGGAGGAAAGCGCAGGTGCATGCCCCCACTCGAGACGAGGCCTGACTCCCCTGGGGAGACTCAGAAGCACCCCAAGATCCATGGCAACACTGGAGAGGAAACCTCAGGTTCCGGCCCCAACTCCACACAAGGTCTTAGGCCCCGGCATGGACGGGAGAGGAATCCCGAGAGGGCCCCTAGCAACACGCATGAGGACTGGCCTTTCCTCAGGCCACCAGAGCGGTCCCTGAGGTTCCCGTCGTAACTCGAGAAGACCTGCCGCAACTCGAGAAAATCCAGGAGGTTCTCCCATCCAGACGAGATGAGGCCCAATTCCGCTGAGGCGTCTCGAATCTGATCACACCTCACCTGTGGAACTTCGAAAGGGTCCTTCACACCCTTGGTGCAAATTAAGAATTTCCCCGACATACCCGTCTCCACTCGAGAGGAAACACGAGGGTCCCTCCCCCATCCAGAGGAGCCCCGTTTCGGCCTCGTAGCTCGAGATGCGGGATCCTTTTCCTGCTTCATCAGGAAAGAGTTCCCGTCGTTCCCGTCGCATCTCAAGAGGAGGCCCTCTCAACACGAACGGCGAGAGGAACTCCAGGGTCGTGTCACCATTCCAAGAGTCCCCCAGATGTCTCAGTCCATTCCAGAGGAACCTCTTTTCCCTTCACCGCCTCGTCTTTCATGCCGCGGATCGACTCACACCAAGGTGGCACGTGGCACGGCCCTGTGGGAAAGCCTCGTGGGAAAGCCTCGAGGGAAAGCCTCGAGGGAAAGCCACAGATCCCTTGATCCAGGTGACAGGAAGCGTGACACTACTGCTGCAGCACGGGAGGACAGCGCACGTTCATGCCCCCACTAGAGACGAGGCCTGACTCCCCTGGGGAGACTCAGAAGCACCCCAAGATCCATGGCAACACTGGAGAGGAATCCTCAGGTTCCGGCCCCGACTCCACACAAGGTCTTAGGCCCTGGCATGGACGGGAGAGGAATCCCGAGAGGTCCCCAAGCAACTTTCATGGGGACTGGCCTTTCCTGAGGCCACCAGAGCGGGTCCCTGAGGTCCCCGTCGTAACTCGAGAAGACCTGCCGAAACTCGAGAAATCCAGGAGGTTCTCCCCTCCAGGCGAGATGAGGCCCATTTCCGCTGAGGCGTCTCGAGGCTGATCACACCTCACCTCTGGAACTTCGAAGGGTCCTTCACACCCTTGGTGAAAATCAAAAAGTTCCCCGACATACCGGTCTCCACTCGAGAGGAAACACGAGGGTCCCGCCCACATCCAGAGGAGCCCCGTTTCAGCCTCGTAGCTCGAGATGAGGGATCCTTTCCCTGCTTCGTCGGGAAAGAGTTCCCGGCGTTCCCGTCGCATCTCAAGAGGAGGCCCTCTCAACAGGAACGGCGAGTGGAACTCCAGGGTCGTGCCACCATTCCAAGAGTCCCCCAGATGTCTCAGTCCATTCCAGAGGAACCTCTTTTCCGTTCACCTTCTCGACTTTCACGCCGAGGATCCACTCACACCAAGGTGACCCGTGGCGCAGACCTGTGGGAAAGCCTCGTGGGAAAGCCTCGAGGGAAAGCCTCGAGGGAAAGCCACAGATCCCTTGATCCACGTGACAGGAAGCGTGACACTACTGCTGCAGCTCGGGAGGAAAGCGCAGGTGCATGCCCCCACTCGAGACGAGGCCTGACTCCCCTGGGGAGACTCAGAAGCACCCCAAGATCCATGGCAACACTGGAGAGGAATCCTCAGGTTCCGGCCCCGACTCCACACAAGGTCTTAGGCCCTGGCATGGACGGGAGAGGAATCCCGAGAGGTCCCCAAGCAACTCCCATGGGGACTGGCCTTTCCTGAGGCCACCAGAGCGGGTCCCTGAGGTCCCCGTCGTAACTCGAGAAGACCTGCCGAAACTCGAGAAATCCAGGAGGTTCTCCCCTCCAGGCGAGATGAGGCCCATTTCCGCTGAGGCGTCTCGAGGCTGATCACACCTCACCTCTGGAACTTCGAAGGGTCCTTCACACCCTTGGTGAAAATCAAAAAGTTCCCCGACATACCGGTCTCCACTCGAGAGGAAACACGAGGGTCCCGCCCACATCCAGAGGAGCCCCGTTTCAGCCTCGTAGCTCGAGATGAGGGATCCTTTCCCTGCTTCGTCGGGAAAGAGTTCCTGGCGTTCCCGTCGCATCTCAAGAGGAGGCCCTCTCAACAGGAACGGCGAGTGGAACTCCAGGGTCGTGCCACCATTCCAAGAGTCCCCCAGATGTCTCAGTCCATTCCAGAGGAACCTCTTTTCCGTTCACCTTCTCGACTTTCACGCCGAGGATCCACTCACACCAAGGTGACCCGTGGCGCAGACCTGTGGGAAAGCCTCGAGGGAAAGCCACAGATCCCTTGATCCACGTGACAGGAAGCGTGACACTACTGCTGCAGCTCGGGAGGAAAGCGCAGGTGCATGCCCCCACTCGAGACGAGGCCTGACTCCCCTGGGGAGACTCAGAAGCACCCCAAGATCCATGGCAACACTGGAGAGGAAACCTCAGGTTCCGGCCCCAACTCCACACAAGGTCTTAGGCCCCGGCATGGACGGGAGAGGAATCCCGAGAGGGCCCCTAGCAACTCGCATGAGGACTGGCCTTTCCTCAGGCCACCAGAGCGGTCCCTGAGGTTCCCGTCGTAACTCGAGAAGACCTGCCGCAACTCGAGAAAATCCAGGAGGTTCTCCCATCCAGACGAGATGAGGCCCAATTCCGCTGAGGCGTCTCGAGTCTGATCACACCTCACCTGTGGAACTTCGAAAGGGTCCTTCACACCCTTGGTGCAAATTAAGAATTTCCCCGACATACCCGTCTCCACTCGAGAGGAAACACGAGGGTCCCTCCCCCATCCAGAGGAGCCCCGTTTCGGCCTCGTAGCTCGAGATGCGGGATCCTTTTCCTGCTTCATCAGGAAAGAGTTCCCGGCGTTCCCGTCGCATCTCAAGAGGAGGCCCTCTCAACACGAACGGCGAGAGGAACTCCAGGGTCGTGTCACCATTCCAAGAGTCCCCCAGATGTCTCAGTCCATTCCAGAGGAACCTCTTTTCCCTTCACCGCCTCGTCTTTCATGCCGCGGATCGACTCACACCAAGGTGGCACGTGGCACGGCCCTGTGGGAAAGCCTCGTGGGAAAGCCTCGAGGGAAAGCCTCGAGGGAAAGCCACAGATCCCTTGATCCAGGTGACAGGAAGCGTGACACTACTGCTGCAGCACGGGAGGACAGCGCACGTTCATGCCCCCACTAGAGACGAGGCCTGACTCCCCTGGGGAGACTCAGAAGCACCCCAAGATCCATGGCAACACTGGAGAGGAATCCTCAGGTTCCGGCCCCGACTCCACACAAGGTCTTAGGCCCTGGCATGGACGGGAGAGGAATCCCGAGAGGTCCCCAAGCAACTTCCATGGGGACTGGCCTTTCCTGAGGCCACCAGAGCGGGTCCCTGAGGTCCCCGTCGTAACTCGAGAAGACCTGCCGAAACTCGAGAAATCCAGGAGGTTCTCCCCTCCAGGCGAGATGAGGCCCATTTCCGCTGAGGCGTCTCGAGGCTGATCACACCTCACCTCTGGAACTTCGAAGGGTCCTTCACACCCTTGGTGAAAATCAAAAAGTTCCCCGACATACCGGTCTCCACTCGAGAGGAAACACGAGGGTCCCGCCCACATCCAGAGGAGCCCCGTTTCAGCCTCGTAGCTCGAGATGAGGGATCCTTTCCCTGCTTCGTTGGGAAAGAGTTCCCGGCGTTCCCGTCGCATCTCAAGAGGAGGCCCTCTCAACAGGAACGGCGAGTGGAACTCCAGGGTCGTGCCACCATTCCAAGAGTCCCCCAGATGTCTCAGTCCATTCCAGAGGAACCTCTTTTCCGTTCACCTTCTCGACTTTCACGCCGAGGATCCACTCACACCAAGGTGACCCGTGGCGCAGACCTGTGGGAAAGCCTCGTGGGAAAGCCTCGAGGGAAAGCCTCGAGGGAAAGCCACAGATCCCTTGATCCACGTGACAGGAAGCGTGACACTACTGCTGCAGCTCGGGAGGAAAGCGCAGGTGCATGCCCCCACTCGAGACGAGGCCTGACTCCCCTGGGGAGACTCAGAAGCACCCCAAGATCCATGGCAACACTGGAGAGGAAACCTCAGGTTCCGGCCCCAACTCCACACAAGGTCTTAGGCCCCGGCATGGACGGGAGAGGAATCCCGAGAGGGCCCCTAGCAACTCGCATGAGGACTGGCCTTTCCTCAGGCCACCAGAGCGGTCCCTGAGGTTCCCGTCGTAACTCGAGAAGACCTGCCGCAACTCGAGAAAATCCAGGAGGTTCTCCCCTCCAGACGAGATGAGGCCCATTTCCGCTGAGGCGTCTCGAGTTTGATCACACCTCACCTGTGGAACTTCGAAAGGGTCCTTCACACCCTTGGTGCAAATTAAGAAGTTCCCCGACATACCCGTCTCCACTCGAGAGGAAACACGAGGGTCCCTCCCCCATCCAGAGGAGCCCCGTTTCGGCCTCGTAGCTCGAGATGCGGGATCCTTTTCCTGCTTCATCAGGAAAGAGTTCCCGGCGTTCCCGTCGCATCTCAAGAGGAGGCCCTCTCAACACGAACGGCGAGAGGAACTCCAGGGTCGTGTCACCATTCCAAGAGTCCCCCAGATGTCTCAGTCCATTCCAGAGGAACCTCTTTTCCCTTCACCGCCTCGTCTTTCATGCCGCGGATCGACTCACACCAAGGTGGCACGTGGCACGGCCCTGTGGGAAAGCCTCGTGGGAAAGCCTCGAGGGAAAGCCTCGAGGGAAAGCCACAGATCCCTTGATCCAGGTGACAGGAAGCGTGACACTACTGCTGCAGCTCGGGAGGACAGCGCACGTTCATGCCCCCACTAGAGACGAGGCCTGACTCCCCTGGGGAGACTCAGAAGCACCCCAAGATCCATGGCAACACTGGAGAGGAATCCTCAGGTTCCGGCCCCAACTCCATACAAGGTCTTAGGCCCCGGCATGGTCGGGAGAGGAATCCCGAGAGGGACCCTAGCAACTCGCATGGGGACTGGCCTTTCCTGAGGCCACCAGAGCGGGTCCCTGAGGTCCCCGTCGTAACTCGAAAAGATCTGCCGCAACTCGAGAAAATCCAGGAGATTCTCCCCTTCAGGCGAGATGAGGCCCATTTCTGCAGAGGCGTCTCCAGGCTGATCACACCTCACCTCTGGAACTTCGAAAGGGTCCTTCACGCACTTGGTGCGAGTCAAGAAGTTCCCCGACATACCCGTCTCCACTCGAGAGGAAACACGAGGGTCCCGCCCACATCCAGAGGAGCCCCGTTTCCGCCTCGTAGCTCGAGATGAGGGATCCTTTCCCTGCTTCATCGAGAAAGAGTTCCCGGCATACCCGTCGCATCTCAAGAGGAGGCCCTCTCAACAGGAACGTCGAGAGGAACTCCAGGTTCCTGTCACCATTCCAAGAGTCCCCCAGATGTCTCAGTCCATTCCAGAGGAACCTCTTTTCCCTTCACCGCCTCGTCTTTCACGCCGAGGATCGACTCACACCAAGGTGGCCCGTGGCACGGCCCTGTGGGAAAGCCTCGTGGGAAAGCCTCGAGGTAAAGCCTGGAGGGAAAGCCACAGATCCCTTGATCCACGTGACAGGAAGCGTGACACTACTGCTGCAGCTCGGGAGGAAAGCGCACGTGCATGACCCCAATCGAGACGAGGCCTGACTCCCCTGGGGAAACTCAGAAGCACCCCAAGATCCATGGCAACACTGGAGAGGAATCCTCAGGTTCCGGCCCCGACTCCACACAAGGTCTTAGGATCCGGCATCGACGGGAGAGGAATCCTGAGAGGTCCCCAAGCAACTCGCATGGGGACTGGCCTTTCCTGAGGTCACCAGAGCGGGTCCATGAGGTCCCCGTCGTAACTCGAGAAGACCTGCCGCAACTCGAGAAAATCCAGGAGGTTCTCCCCTCCAGGCGAGATGAGGCCCATTTCCGCTGAGGCGTCTCGAGGCTGATCACACCTCACCTCTGGAACTTCGAAAGGGTCCTTCACACCCTTGGTGAAAATCAAAAAGTTCTCCGACATACCCGTCTCCACTCGAGAGGAAACACGAGGGTCCCGCCCACATCCAAAGGAGCCCCGATTCCGCCTCGTAGCTCGAGATGAGGGATTATTTCCCTGCTTCGTCGGGCAAGAGTTCCCAGCGTTCCCGTCGCATCTCAAGAGCAGGCCCTCTCAACAGGAACGGCGAGAGGAACTCCAGGGTCGTGCCACCATTCCAAGAGTCCCCCAGATGTCTCAGTCCATTCCAGAGGAACCTCTTTTCCTTTCACCGGCTCGTCTTTCACACCGAGGATCGAATCACACCAAGGTGGCACGTGGCACGGCCCTGTGAGAAAGCCTCGTGGGAAAGCCTCGAGGGAAAGCCTCGAGGGAAAGCCACACATCCCCTGATCCACGTGACAGGAGGCGTGACACAACTGCTGAAGCTCGGGAGGAAAGCGCACTTGCATGCCCCCACTCGAGACGAGGCCTGACTCCCCTGGGGAGACTCAGAAGCACACCAAGATCCATGGCAACACTGGAGAGGAATCCTCAGGTTCCGGCCCCGACTCCACACAAGGTCTTAGGCCCCGGCATGGACGAGAGAGGAATCCCGAGAGGTCCCCAAGCAACTCGCATGGGGACTGGCCTTTCCTGAGGCCACCAGAGCGGGTCCCTGAGGTCCCCGTCGTAACTCGAGAAGACCTGCCGAAACTCGAGAAATCCAGGAGGTTCTCCCATCCAGGCGAGATGAGGCCCATTTCCGCTGAGGCGTCTCGAGGCTGATCACACCTCACCTCTGGAACTTCGAAGGGTCCTTCACACCCTTGGTGAAAATCAAAAAGTTCCCCGACATACCCGTCTCCACTCGAGAGGAAACACGAGGGTCCCGCCCACATCCAGAGGAGCCCCGATTCCGCCTCGTAGCTCGAGATGAGGGATCCTTTCCCTGCTTCGTCGGGTAAGAGTTCCCAGCGTTCCCGTCGTATCTCAAGAGCAGGCCCTCTCAACAGGAACGGCGAGAGTTACTCGAGGGTCGTGCCACCATTCCAAGAGTCCCCCAGATGTCTCAGTCCATTCCAGAGGAACCTCTTTTCCCTTCACCGGCTCGTCTTTCACGCCGCGGATCAACTCACACCAAGGTGGCACGTGGTACGGCCCTGTGGGAAAGCCTCGTGGGAAAGCCTCGAGGGAAAGCCTCGAGGGAAAGCCTCGAGGGAAAACCACAGATCCCTTGATCCACGTGACAGGAAGCGTGACACTACTGCTGCAGCTCGGGAGGACAGCGCACGTTCATGCCCCCACTAGAGACGAGGCCTGACGCCCCTGGGGAGACTCAGAAGCACCCCAAGATCCATGGCAACACTGGAGAGGAATCCTCAGGTTCCGGCCCCAACTCCATACAAGGTCTTAGGCCCCGGCATGGACGGGAGAGGAATCCCGAGAGGGACCCTAGCAACTCGCATGGGGACTGGCCTTTCCTGAGGCCACCAGAGCGGGTCCCTGAGGTCCCCGTCGTAACTCGAGAAGACCTGCCGCAACTCGAGAAAATCCAGGAGGGTCTCCCTTCCAGGCGAGATGAGGCCCATTTCCTCTGCGGCGTCTCGAGGCTGATCACACCTCACTTCTGGAACTTCGCAAGGATCCTTCACACCCTTGGTGCAAATCAAGCAGTTCCCCGACATACCCGTCTCCACTCGAGAGGAAACACGACGGTCCCGCCCACATCCAGAGGAGCCCCGTTTCCGCCTCGTTGCTCGAGATGAGGGATCCTTTCCCTGCTTCGTCGGGAAAGAGTTCCCGGCGTTCCCGTCGCATCTCAAGAGGAGGCCCTCTCAACAGGAACAGCTAGAGGAACTCCAGGGTCGTGCCACCATTCCAAGAGTCCCCCAGATGTCTCAGTCCATTCCAGAGGAACCTCTTTTCCTTTCACCGGCTCGTCTTTCACAACGAGGATCGAATCACACCAAGGTGGCACGTGTCACGGCCCTGTGAGAAAGCCTCGTGGGAAAGCCTCGAGGGAAAGCCTCGAGGGAAAGCCACAGATCCCTTGATCCACGTGACAGGAAGCGTGACACTACTGCTGCAGCTCGGGAGGAAAGCGCACGTGCATGCCCCCACTCGAGACGAGGCCTGACTCCCCTGGGGAGACTCAGAAGCACCCCAAGATCCATGGCAACACTGGAGAGGAATCCTCAGGTTCCGGCCCCGACTCCACACAAGGTCTTAGTCCCCGGCATGGACGGGAGAGGAATCCCGAGAGGTCCCCAAGCAACTCGCATGGGGACTGGCCTTTCCTGAGGCCACCAGAGCGGGTCCCTGAGGTCCCCTCGTAACTCGAGAAGACCTGCCGCAACTCGAGAAAATCCAGGAGGTTCTCCACTCCAGGCGAGATGAGGCCCATTTCCGCTGAGGCGTCTCGAGGCTGATCACACCTCACCTCTGGAACTTCGAAAGGGTCCTTCACACCCTCGGTGCAAATCAAGATGTTCCCCGACATACCCGTCTCCACTCGAGAGGAAACACGAGGGTCCTGCCCACATCCAGTGGAGCCCCGTTTCCGCCTCGTAGCTCGAGATGAGGGATCCTTTCCCTGCTTCGTCGGGCAAGAGTTCCCGGCGTTCCCGTCGCATCTCAAGAGTAGGCCCTCTCAACAGGAACGGCGAGAGGAACTCCAGGGTCGTGCCACCATTCCAAGAGTCCCCCAGATGTCTCAGTCCATTCCAGAGGAACCTCTTTTCCTTTCACCGGCTTGTCTTTCACACCGAGGATCGAATCACACCAAGGTGGCACGTGTCACGGCCCTGTGAGAAAGCCTAGTGGGAAAGCCTCGAGGGAAAGCCACAGATCCCTTGATCCACGTGACAGGAAGCATGACACTACTGCTGCAGCTCGGGAGGAAAGTGCACGTGCATGCCCCCACTCGAGACGAGGCCTGACTCCCCTGGGGAGACTCAGAAGCACCCCAAGATCCATGGCATCACTGGAGAGGAATGCTCAGGTTCCGACCCCGACTCCACGCAAGGTCTTAGGCCCCGGCATGGACGGCAGAGGAATCCCGAGAGGGCCCCTAGCAACTCGCATGGGGACTGGCCCTTCCTGAGGCCACAAGAGCGGGTCCCTGAGGTCCCCGTCGTAACTCGAGAAGACCTGCCGAAACTCGAGAAATCCAGGAGGTTCTCCCTTCCAGGCGAGATGAGGCCCATTTCCGCTGAGGCGTCTCGAGGCTGATCACACCTCACCTCTAGAACTTCGAAAGGGTCCTTCACACCCTCGGTGCAAATCAAGAAGTTCCCCGACATACCCGTCTCCACTCGAGAGGAAACACGAGGGTCCCGCCCCCATCCAGAGGAGCCCCGTTTCGTCCTCGTAGCTCGAGATGAGGGATCCTTTTCCTGCTTCGTCGGGAAAGAGTTCCCGGCGTTATCGTCGCATCTCAACAGGAGGCCCTCTCAACAGGAATGGCTAGAGGAACTCCAGGGTCGTGCCACCATTCCAAGAGTCCCCCAGATGTCTCAGTCCATTCCAGAGGAACGTCTTTTCCCTGCACCGCCTCGTCTTTCACGCCGCGGATCGACTCACACCAAGGTGGCCCGAGGCACGGCCCTGAGGGAAAGCCTCATGGGAAAACCTCGAGGTAAAGCCTGGAGGGAAAGCCACAGATCCCATGATCCACGTGACAGGAAGCGTGACACTAATGCTGCAGCTCGGGAGGAAAGCGCACGTGCATGCCCCCACTCGAGACGAGGCCTGACTCCCCTTGGGAGACTCAGAAGCATCCCAAGATCCATGGCAACACTGGAGAGGAATCCTCAGGTTCCGGCCCCGACTCCACACAAGGTCTTAGGCCCCGGCATGGACATGAGAGGAATCCCGAGAGGTCCCCAAGCAACTCGCATGGGGACTGGCCTTTCCTGAGGCCACCAGATCGGGTCCCTGAGGTCCCCGTCGTAACTCGAGAAGACCTGCCGCAACTCGAGAAATCCAGGAGGTTCTCCCCTCCAGGCGAGATGAGGCCCATTTCCGCTGAGGCGTCTCGAGGCTGATCACACCTCACCTCTGGAACTTCGAAAGGGTCCTTCACACCCTTGGTGAAAATCAAAAAGTTCCCCGACATACCCGTCTCCACTCGAGAGGAAACACGAGGGTCCCGCCCACATCCAAAGGAGCCCCGATTCCGCCTCGTAGCTCGAGATGAGGGATCCTTTCCCTGCTTCGTCGGGCAAGAGTTCCCAGCGTTCCCGTCGTATCTCAAGAGCAGGCCCTCTCAACAGGAACGGCGAGAGGAACTCCAGGGTCGTGCCACCATTCCAAGAGTCCCCCAGAATTCTCAGTCCATTCCAGAGGAACCTCTTTTCCGTTCACCTTCTCGACTTTCACGCCGAGGATCCACTCACACCAAGGTGACCCGTGGCGCAGACCTGTGGGAAAGCCTCATGGGAAAGCCTCGAGGGAAAGCCTCGAGGGAAAGCCACAGATCCCTTGATCCACGTGACAGGAAGCGTGACACTACTGCTGCAGCTCGGGAGGAAAGCGCACGTGCATGCCCCCACTCGAGCCGAGGCCTGACTCCCCTGGGGAAATTCAGAAGCACCCCAAATCCATGGCAACAATGGAGAGGAATCTTCAGTTTCCGGCCCCGACTCCACACAGGGTCTTAGGCCCCGGCATGGATGGGAGAGGAATCCCGAGAGGGCCCTAGCAACTCGCATGAGGACTGGCCTTTCCTGAGGCCACCAGAGCGGGTCCCTGAGGTCCCCGTCGTAACTCGAGAAGACCTGCCGCAACTCGAGAAAATCCAGGAGGTTCTCCCCTCCAGGCGAGATGAGGCCCATTTCCGCTGAGGCGTATCGAGTCTGATCACACCTCACCTGTGGAACTTCGAAAGGGTCCTTCACACCCTTGGTGCAAGTCAGGAAGTTCCCCGACATACCCGTCTCCACACAAGAAGAAACACGAGGGTCCCGCCCACATCCAGAGGAGCCCCGTTTCCGCCTCGAAGCTCGAGATGAGGGATCCTTTCCCTGCTTCGTCTGGAAAGAGTTCCCGGCGTTCATATCGCATCTCAAGAGGAGGCCCTCTCACCAGGAACGCCGAGAGGAATTCCAGGGTCGTGAAACCATTCCAAAAGTCCCCCAGATGTCTCAGTCCATTCCAGAGGAACCTCTTTTCCTTTCACCGGCTCGTCTTTCACACCGAGGATCGAATCACACCAAGGTGGCACGTGGCACGGGTCTGTGAGAAAGCCTCGAGGGAAAGCCTCGAGGGAAAGCCTCGAGGGAAAGCCACAGATCCCTTGATCCACGTGACAGGAAGCGTGACACAACTGCTGAAGCTCGGGAGGAAAGCGCACTTGCATGCCCCCACTCGAGACGAGGCCTGACTCCCCTGGGGAGACTCAGAAGCACCCCAAGATCCATGGCAACACTGGAGAGGAATTCTCAGGTTCCGGCCCCGACTCCACACAAGGTCTTAGTCCCCGGAATGGACGGGAGAGGAATCCCGAGAGGTCCCCTAGCAACTCGCATGGGGACTGGCCTTTCCTGAGGCCACCAGAGCGGGTCCCTGAGGTCCCCGTCGAAACTCGAGAAGACCTGCCGCAACTGAAGAAAATCCAGGAGGTTCTCCCCTCCAGGCGAGATGAGGCCCATTTCTGCTGAGGTGTCTCGAGGCTGATTACACCTCACCTCTGGAACTTCGAAAGGGTCCTTCGCACCCTTGGTGCAAGTCAGGAAGTTCCCCGACATACCCGTCTCCACTCGAGAGGAAACACGAGGGTCCCGCCCACATCCAGAGGAGCCCCGTTTCGGCCTCGTAGCTCGAGATGAGGGATCCTTTCCCTACTTCGTCGGGAAAGAGTTCCCGGCGTTCCCGTCGCATCTCAAGATGAGGCCCTCTCAACAGGAACGGCTAGAGGAACTCCAGGGTCGTGCCACCATTCCAAGAGTCCCCCAGATGTCTCAGTCCATTCCAGAGGAACCTCTTTTCCTTTCACCGGCTCGTCTTTCACACCGAGGATCGAATCACACCAAGGTATCACGTGGCACGGCCCTGTGAGAAAGCCTCGTGGGAAAGCCTCAAGGGAAAGCCTCGAGGGAAAGCCACAGATCCCTTGATCCACGTGACAGGAAGCGTGACACAACTGCTGAAGCTCGGGAGGAAAGCGCACTTGCATGCCCCCACACGAGACGAGGCCTGACTCCCCTGGGGAGACTCAGAAGCACCCCAAGATCCATGGCAACACTGGAGAGGAATCCTCAGGTTCCGGCCCCGACTCCACACAAGGTCTTAGTCCCCGGCATGGACGGGAGAGGAATCCCGAGAGGTCCCCAAGCAACTCGCATGGGGACTGGCCTTTCCTGAGGCCACAAGAGCGGGTCCCTGAGGTCCCCGTCGTAACTCGAGAAGACCTGCCGATACTCGAGAAATCCAGGAGGTTCTCGCCTCCAGGCGAGATGAGGCCCATTTCCGCTGAGGCGTCTCGAGGCTAATCACACCTCACCTCTGGAACTTCGAAAGGGTCCTTCACACCCTCGGTGCAAATCAAGAAGTTCCCCGACATACCCGTCTCCACTCGAGAGGAAACACGAGGGTCCTGCCCACATCCAGTGGAGCCCCGTTTCCGCCTCGTAGCTCGAGATGAGGGATCCTTTCCCTGCTTCGTCGGGCAAGAGTTCCCGGCGTTCCCGTCGCATCTCAAGAGTAGGCCCTCTCAACAGGAACGTCGAGAGGAACTCCAGGGTCGTGCCACCATTCCAAGAGTCCCCCAGATGTCTCAGTCCATTCCAGAGGAACCTCTTTTCCTTTCACCGGCTTGTCTTTCACACCGAGGATCGAATCACACCAAGGTGGCACGTGTCACGGCCCTGTGAGAAAGCCTAGTGGGAAAGCCTCGAGGGAAAGCCACAGATCCCTTGATCCACGTGACAGGAAGCATGACACTACTGCTGCAGCTCGGGAGGAAAGCGCACGTGCATGCCCCCACTCGAGACGAGGCCTGACTCCCCTGGGGAGACTCAGAAGCACCCCAAGATCCATGGCATCACTGGAGAGGAATGCTCAGGTTCCGACCCCGACTCCACACAAGGTCTTAGGCCCCGGCATGGACGGCAGAGGAATCCCGAGAGGGCCCCTAGCAACTCGCATGGGGACTGGCCCTTCCTGAGGCCACAAGAGCGGGTCCCTGAGGTCCCCGTCGTAACTCGAGAAGGCCTGCCGAAACTCGAGAAATCCAGGAGGTTCTCCCCTCCAGGCGAGATGAGGCCCATTTCCGCTGAGGCGTCTCGAGGCTGATCACACCTCACCTCTAGAACTTCGAAAGGGTCCTTCACACCCTCGGTGCAAATCAAGAAGTTCCCCGACATACCCGTCTCCACTCGAGAGGAAACACGAGGGTCCCGCCCCCATCCAGAGGAGCCCCGTTTCGTCCTCGTAGCTCGAGATGAGGGATCCTTTTCCTGCTTCGTCGGGAAAGAGTTCCCGGCGTTATCGTCGCATCTCAAGAGGAGGCCCTCTCAACAGGAATGGCTAGAGGAACTCCAGGGTCGTGCCACCATTCCAAGAGTCCCCCAGATGTCTCAGTCCATTCCAGAGGAACCTCTTTTCCCTTCACCGCCTCGTCTTTCACGCCGCGGATCGACTCACACCAAGGTGGCCCGAGGCACGGCCCTGTGGGAAAGCCTCATGGGAAAACCTCGAGGTAAAGCCTGGAGGGAAAGCCACAGATCCCATGATCCACGTGACAGGAAGCGTGACACTAATGCTGCAGCTCGGGAGGAAAGCGCACGTGCATGCCCCCACTAGAGACGAGGCCTGACTCCCCTTGGGAGACTCAGAAGCACCCCAAGATCCATGGCAACACTGGAGAGGAATCCTCAGGTTCCGGCCCCGACTCCACACAAGGTCTTAGGCCCCGGCATGGACGAGAGAGGAATCCCGAGAGGTCCCCAAGCAACTCGCATGGGGACTGGCCTTTCCTGAGGCCACCAGAGCGGGTCCCTGAGGTCCCCGTCGTAACTCGAGAAGACCTGCCGGAACTCGAGAAATCCAGGAGGTTCTCCCCTCCAGGCGAGATGAGGCCCATTTCCGCTGAGGCGTCTCGAGGCTGATCACACCTCACCTCTGGAACTTCGAAAGGGTCCTTCACACCCTTGGTGAAAATCAAAAAGTTCCCCGACATACCCGTCTCCACTCGAGAGGAAACACGAGGGTCCCGCCCACATCCAAAGGAGCCCCGATTCCGCCTCGTAGCTCGAGATGAGGGATCCTTTCCCTGCTTCGTCGGGCAAGAGTTCCCAGCGTTCCCGTCGTATCTCAAGAGCAGGCCCTCTCAACAGGAACGGCGAGAGGAACTCCAGGGTCGTGCCACCATTCCAAGAGTCCCCCAGAATTCTCAGTCCATTCCAGAGGAAACTCTTTTCCTTTCACCGGCTCGTCTTTCACACCGAGAATCGAATCACACCAAGGTGGCACGTGGCACGGGTCTGTGAGAAAGCCTCGAGGGAAAGCCTCGAGGGAAACCCTCGAGGGAAAGCCACAGATCCCTTGATCCACGTGACAGGAAGCGTGACACAACTGCTGAAGCTCGGGAGGAAAGCGCACTTGCATGCCCCCACTCGAGACGAGGCCTGACTCCCCTGGGGAGACTCAGAAGCACCCCAAGATCCATGACAACACTGGAGAGGAATCCTCAGGTTCCGGCCCCGACTCCACACAAGGTCTTAGGCCCCGGCATGGACGGGAGAGGAATCCCGAGAGGTCCCCTAGCAACTCGCATGGGGACTGGCCTTTCCTGAGGCCACCAGAGCGGGTCCCTGAGGTCCCCGTCGAAACTCGAGAAGACCTGCCGCAACTCGAGAATATCCAGGAGGTTCTCCCCTCCAGGCGAGATGAGGCCCATTTCTGCTGAGGTGTCTCGAGGCTGATTACACCTCACCTCTGGAACTTCGAAAGGGTCCTTCACACCCTTGGTGCGAGTCAAGAAGTTCCCCGACATACCCGTCTCCACTCGAGAGGAAACACGAGGGTCCCGCCCACATCCAGAGGAGCCCCGTTTCGGCCTCGTAGCTCGAGATGAGGGATCCTTTCCCTACTTCGTCGGGAAAGAGTTCCCGGCGTTCCCGTCGCATCTCAAGATGAGGCCCTCTCATCAGGAACGGCTAGAGGAACTCCAGGGTCGTGCCACCATTCCAAGAGTCCCCCAGATGTCTCAGTCCATTCCAGAGGAACCTCTTTTCCTTTCACCGGCTCGTCTTTCACACCGAGGATCGAATCACACCAAGGTGGCACGTGGCACGGCCCTGTGAGAAAGCCTCGTGGGAAAGCCTCGAGGGAAAGCCTCGAGGGAAAGCCACAGATCCCTTGATCCACGTGACAGGAAGCGTGACACAACTGCTGAAGCTCGGGAGGAAAGCGCACTTGCATGCCCCCACTCGAGACGAGGCCTGACTCCCCTGGGGAGACTCAGAAGCACCCCAAGATCCATGGCAACACTGGAGAGGAATCCTCAGGTTCCGGCCCCGACTCCACACAAGGTCTTAGTCCCCGGCATGGACGGGAGAGGAATCCCGAGAGGTCCCCAAGCAACTCGCATGGGGACTGGCCTTTCCTGAGGCCACAAGAGCGGGTTCCTGAGGTCCCTGTCGTAACTCGAGAAGACCTGCCGAAACTCGAGAAATCCAGGAGGTTCTCGCCTCCAGGCGAGATGAGGCCCATTTCCGCTGAGGCGTCTCGAGGCTAATCACACCTCACCTCTGGAACTTCGAAAGGGTCCTTCACACCCTCGGTGCAAATCAAGAAGTTCCCCGACATACCCGTCTCCACTCGAGAGGAAACACGAGGGTCCCCACCACATCCAGAGGAGCCAAGATTCCGCCTCGTAACTCGAGATGAGGGATCCTTTCCCTGCTTCGTCGGGCAAGAGTTCCCGGCGTTCCCGTCGCATCTCAAGAGCAGGCCCTCTCAACAGGAACGGCGAGAGGAACTCCAGGGTCGTGCCACCATTCCAAGAGTCCCCCAGATATCTCAGTCCATTCCAGAGGAACCTCTTTTCCTTTCACCGGCTTGTCTTTCACACCGAGGATCGAATCACACCAAGGTGGCACGTGTCACGGCCCTGTGAGAAAGCCTAGTGGGAAAGCCTCGAGGGAAAGCCACAGATCCCTTGATCCACGTGACAGGAAGCATGACACTACTGCTGCAGCTCGGGAGGAAAGTGCACGTGCATGCCCCCACTCGAGACGAGGCCTGACTCCCCTGGGGAGACTCAGAAGCACCCCAAGATCCATGGCATCACTGGAGAGGAATGCTCAGGTTCCGACCCCGACTCCACACAAGGTCTTAGGCCCCGGCATGGACGGCAGAGGAATCCCGAGAGGGCCCCTAGCAACTCGCATGGGGACTGGCCTTTCCTGAGGCCACCAGAGCGGGTCCCTGGGGTCCCCGTCGTAACTCGAGAAGACCTGCCGCAACTCGAGAAAATCCAGGATGTTCTCCCCTCCAGGCGAGATGAGGCCCATTTCCGCTGAGGCGTCTCGAGGCTGATTACACCTCACCTCTGGAACTTCGAAAGGGTCCTTCACACCCTTGGTGCGAGTCAAGAAGTTCCCGAACATACCCGTCTCCACTCGAGAGGAAACACGAGGGGCCCGCCCACATCCAGAGAAGCCCCGTTCGGCTTCGTAGCTGGAGATGAGGGATCCTTTCCCTGCTTCATCGGGAAAGAGTTCCCGGCATTCCCGTCGCATTTCAAGAGGAGGCCCTCTCAACAGGAACGGCGAGTGGAACAGCAGGGTCGTGTCACCATTCCAAGAGTCCCCCAGATGTCTCAGTCCATTCCAGAGGAACCTCTTTTCCCTTCACGGGCTCGTCTTTCACGCCGAGGATTGACTCACACCAAGGTGGCCCGTGTCACGGCCCTGTGGGAAAGCCTCGTGGGAAAGCCTCGAGGGAAAGCCTCGAGGGAAAGCCACAGATCCCTTGATCCACGTGACAGGAAGCGTGACACTACTGCTGCAATTCGGGAGGAAAGCGCACGTGCATGCCCCCACTCGAAACGAGGCCTGACTCCCCTGGGGATACTCAGAAGCACCCCAAGATCAATGGCAACACTGGAGAGGAATCCTCAGGTCCCTGCCCCGACACCACACAAGGTCTTAGGACCCGGCATGGATGGGAGAGGAATCCCGAGAGGGCCCCTAGCAAGTCGCATGGGGACTGGCCTTTCCTGAGGCCACCAGAGCGAGTCCCTGAGGTCCCCGTCTTAACTCGAGAACACCTGGTGCAACTCGAGAAAATCTAGGAGGTTCTCCCCCCGACGTGAGATAAGGCCCATTTCCGCTGAGGCGTCTCGAGGCTGATCACACCTCACCTCTGGAACTTCGAAAGGGTCCTTAAACACGCTTGGTGCAAATCAAGAAGTTCCCCTACATTCGCGTTTCCACTCGAGAGGAAACACGAGGGTCACGCCCACATCCAGAGGAGCCCCGTAGCTCGAGATGAGGGATCCTTTCCCAACTTCGTTGGGCAAGAGTTCCCGGCGTTCCCGTCGCATCTCAAGAGGAGGCCCTCTCAACAGGAACGGCGAGAGGAACTCCAGGGTCGTGCCACCATTCCAAGAGTCCCCCAGAGGTCTCTGTCCATTCCAGAGGAAACTCTTTTCCTTTCACCGGCTCGTCTTTCAAGCCGAGGATCGACTCACACCAAGGTGGCAGGTGGCAGGCCCTGTGGGAAAGCCTCGTTGGAAAGCCTGGAGGGAAAGCCTCGAGGGAAAGCCACAGATCCCTTGATCCACGTGACAGGAAGCGTGACACTAATGCTGCAGCTCGGGAGGAAAGCGCACTTGAAAAGCCCCCACTCGAGACGAGGCCTGACTCCCCTGGGGAGACTCAAAAGCACCCCAAGAACCATGGCCACAATGGAGAGGAATCCTCAGGTTCCGGCCCCGACTCCACAAGGACTTAGGCCCCGGCATGGACAGGAGAGGAATCCCGAGATGGCCCAGAGCAACTCCTATGGTGACTGGACATTCCTGAGGCCACCAGATCGGGTCCGTGAAGTCCCCGTCGTAACTCGAGAAGACCTGCCGCAAATCGAAAAAATCCAGGAGGTTCTCCCCTCCAGGCGAGATGAGTCCCATTTCCGCTGAGGCGTCTCGAGGCTGATCACACCTCACCTCTGGAACTTCCAAAGGGTCCTTCACACCCTTGGTGCAAATCAAGAAGTTCCCCGACATACCCGTCTCCACTCGAGAGGAAACGCGAGGGTCCCGCCCACATCCAGAGGAGCCCCGTTTCCGCCTCGTAGCTGGAGATGAGGGATCCCTTCCCTGCTTTGTCGGGAAAGAGTTCCCGGCCTTCCCGTAGCATCTCAAGAGGTGGCCCTCTCAACAGGAACGGCGAGAGGAACTCCAGGGTCGTGCCACCATTCCAAGAGTCCCCCAGATGTCTCAGTCCATTCCAGAGGAACCTCTTTTCCCTTCATCTGCTCGTCTTTCACCCCGAGGATCGACTCACACCAACGTGGCACTTGGCACAGCCCTGTGGGAAAGCCTCGTGGGAAAGCCTCGAGGGAAAGCCTCGAGGGAAAGCCACAGATCCCTTGATCCACGTGACAGGAGGCGTGACCCTACTGCTGCAGCTCGGGTGGGAAGCGCACGTGCATGCCCCCACTCGAGACATGGCCTGACTCCCCTGGGGAGACTCAGAGGCAAACCAAAATCCATGTCAACACTGGAGAGGAATGCTCAGGTTCCGGCCCCGACTCCACACACGGTCTTAGGACCCGGCATCGACGGGAGAGGAATCCCGAGATGGCCCCAAGCAACTCGCATAGGGACTGGCCCTTCCTGAGGCCACCAGAGCGGGTCCCTGAAGTCCCCGTCGTAACTCGAGAAGACCTGCCGCAACTCGAGAATATCCAGGAGGTTCTCCCCTGCAGGCGAGATGAGGCCCATTTCCGCAGAGGCTTCTCGGGGCTAATCACACCTCACCTCTGGAACGTCGAAAGGGTCCTTCACACCCTTGGTGCAACTCAAGAAGTTCCCCGACATACCCTTCTCCACTCGAGAGGAAACACGAGGGTCCCGCCCACATCCAGAGGAGCCTCGTTTCCGCCTTGTAGCTCGAGGTGAGGGATCCTTTCCCTGCTTCGTCGGGAAATAATTCCCGGCGTTCCCGTCGCATCTCAAGAGGAGGCCCTCTCAACAGGAACGGCGAGAGGAACTCCAGGGTCGTGCCACCATTCCAAGAGTCCCGCAGATATCTCTGTCCATTCCAGAGGAACCTCTTTTCCCTTCACCGGCTCGTCTTTCACGCCGAGGATCGACTCACACCAAGGTGGCACTTTGCACAGCCCTGTGGGAAAGCCTCGTGGGAAAGCCTCGAGGGAAAGCCTCGAGGGAAAGACACAGATCCCATGATCCACGTGACAGGAAGCGTGACCCTACTGCTGCAGCTGGGGAGGAAAGCGCACGTGCATGCTCCCACTCGAGACGAGGCCTGAGTCCCCTGGGGAGACTCAGAGGCACCCCAAAATCCATGTCAACACAGGAGAGGAATGCTCAGGTTCCGGCCCCGACTCCACACATGGCCTTAGGCCCCGGCATCGACGGGAGAGGAATCCCGAGATGGCCCCTCGCAACTCGCATGGGGACTGGCCCTTCCTGAGGCCACCAGAGCGGGTCCCTGAGGTCCCCGGCGTAACTCGAGAAGACCTGCCGCAACTCGAGAATATCCAGTAGGTTCTCCCCTGCAGGCGCGATGAGGCCCATTTCCGCAGAGGCTTCTCGGGGCTAATCACACCTCACCTCTGGAACGTCGAAAGGGTCCTTCACACCCTTGGTGCAACTCAAGAAGTTCCCGGACATACCCGTCTCCACTCGAGAGGAAACACGAGGGTCCGGCCCACATCCAGAGGAGCCCCGTTTCCGCCTCGTAGCTCGAGGTGAGGGATCCTTTCCCTGCTTCGTCGGGAAAGAATTCCCGGCGTTACCGTCGCATCTCAAGAGGAGGCCCTCTCAACAGGAACGGCGAGAGGAACTCCAGGGTCGTGCCACCATTCCAAGAGTCAACCAGATGCCTCTGTCCATTCCAGAGGAACCTCTTTTCCCTTCATCTGCTCGTCTTTCACCCCGAGGATCGACTCACACCAACGTGGCACTTGGCACAGCCCTGTGGGAAAGCCTCGTGGGAAAGCCTCGAGGGAAAGCCTCGAGGGAAAGCCACAGATCCCTTGATCCACGTGACAGGAAGCGTGACCCTACTGCTGCAGCTCGGGTGGGAAGCGCACGTGCATGCCCCCACTCGAGACATGGCCTGACTCCCCTGGGGAGACTCAGAGGCAAACCAAAATCCATGTCAACACTGGAGAGGAATGCTCAGGTTCCGGCCCCGACTCCACACACGGTCTTAGGACCCGGCATCGACGGGAGAGGAATCCCGAGATGGCCCCAAGCAACTCGCATGGGGACTGGCCCTTCCTGAGGCCACCAGAGCGGGTCCCTGAAGTCCCCGTCGTAACTCGAGAAGACCTGCCGCAACTCGAGAATATCCAGGAGGTTCTCCCCTGCAGGCGCGATGAGGCCCATTTCCGCAGAGGCTTCTCGGGGCTAATCACACCTCACCTCTGGAACTTCGAAAGGGTCCTTCACACCCTTGGTGCAACTCAAGAAGTTCCCCGACATACCCTTCTCCAATCGAGAGGAAACACGAGGGTCCCGCCCACATCCAGAGGAGCCCTGTTTCCGCCTCGTAGCTCGAGGTGAGGGATCCTTTCCCTGCTTCGTCGGGAAAGAATTCCCGGCGTTCCCGTCGCATCTCAAGAGGAGACCCTCTCAACAGGAACGGCGAGAGGAACTCCAGGTTCGTGCCACCATTCCAAGAGTCAACCAGATGTCTCAGTCCATTCCAGAGGAACCTCTTTTCCCTTCACCGGCTCGTATTTCACGCCGAGGATCGACTAACACCAAGGTGGCACTTGGCACAGCCTGGTGGGAAAGCCTCTTGGGAAAGCCTCGAGGGAAACACTCGAGGGAAAGCCACAGATCCCTTTATCCACGTGACAGGAAGCGTGACCCTACTGCTGCAGCTCGGGAGGGAAGCGCACGTGCATGCCCCCACTCGAGACGAGGCCTGACTCCCCTGGGGAGACTGAGAGGCACCCCAAGATCCATGTTAACTCTGGAGAGGAATGCTCAGTTTCCCGCCCCGAATCCACACAAGGTCTTCGGCTCCGGCATCGACTGGAGAGGAATCCCGAGATGGCCCCTAGCAACTCGCATGGGGACTACCCCTTCCTGAGGCCACCAGAGCGGGTTCCTGAGGTCCCCGTCGTAATTCGAGAAGACCTGCAGCAACTCGAGAATATCCAGGAGGTTCTCCCCTGCAGGCGAGATGAGGCCCATTTCCGCAGAGGCTTCTCGGGGCTAATTACACCTCACCTCTGGAACGTCGAAAGGGTCCTTCACACCCTTGGTGCAACTCAAGAAGTTCCCCGACATACCCTTCTCCACTAGAGAGGAAACACGAGGGTCCCGCCCACATCCAGAGGAGCCCCGTTTCCGCCTTGTAGCTCGAGGTGAGGGATCCTTTCCCTGCTTCGCCGGGAAAGAATTCCCGGCGTTCCCGTCGCATCTCAAGAGGAGGCCCTCTCAACAGGAACGGCGAGAGGAACTCCAGGGTCGTGCCACCATTCCAAGAGTCCCCCAGATGCCTCTGTCCATTCCAGAGGAACCTCTTTTCCCTTCATCTGCTCGTCTTTCACCCCGAGGATCGACTCACACCAACGTGGCACTTGGCACAGCCCTGTGGGAAAGCCTCGTGGGAAAGCCTCGAGGGAAAGCGTCGAGGGAAAGCCACAGATCCCTTGATCCACGTGACAGGAAGCGTGACCCTACTGCTGCAGCTCGGGTGGGAAGCGCACGTGCATGCCCCCACTCGAGACATGGCCTGACTCCCCTGGGGAGACTCAGAGGCAAACCAAAATCCATGTCAACACTGGAGAGGAATGCTCAGGTTCCGGCCCCGACTCCACACACGGTCTTAGGACCCGGCATCGACGGGAGAGGAATCCCGAGATGGCCCCAAGCAACTCGCATGGGGACTGGCCCTTCCTGAGGCCACCAGAGCGGGTCCCTGAAGTCCCCGTCGTAACTCGAGAAGACCTGCCACAACTCGAGAATATCCAGGAGGTTCTCCCCTGCAGGCGAGATGAGGCCCATTTCCGCAGAGGCTTCTCGGGGCTAATCACACCTCACCTCTGGAACGTCGAAAGGGTCCTTCACACCCTTGGTGCAACTCAAGAAGTTCCCCGACATACCCTTCTCCACTCGAGAGGAAACACGAGGGTCCCGCCCACATCCAGAGGAGCCTCGTTTCCGTCTTGTAGCTCGAGGTGAGGGATCCTTTCCCTGCTTCGTCGGGAAATAATTCCCGGCGTTCCCTTCGCATCTCAAGAGGAGGCCCTCTCAACAGGAACGGCGAGAGGAACTCCAGGGTCGTGCCACCATTCCAAGAGTCCCCCAGATGTCTCTGTCCATTCCAGAGGAACCTCTTTTCCCTTCACCGGCTCGTCTTTCACGCCGAGGATCGACTCACACCAAGGTGGCACTTTGCACAGCCCTGTGGGAAAGCCTCGTGGGAAAGCCTCGAGGGAAAGCCTCGAGGGAAAGCCACAGATCCCTTGATCCACGTGACAGGAAGCGTGACCCTACTGCTGCAGCTGGGGAGGAAAGCGCACGTGCATGCTCCCACTCGAGACGAGGCCTGACTCCCCTGGGGAGACTCAGAGGCACCCCAAAATCCATGTCAACACATGAGAGGAATGCTCAGGTTCCGGCCCCGACTCCACACAAGGCCTTAGGCCCCGGCATCGACGGGAGAGGAATCCCGAGATGGCCCCTCGCAACTCGCATGGGGACTGGCCCTTCCTGAGGCCACCAGAGCGGGTCCCTGAGGTCCCCGACGTAACTCGAGAAGACCTGCCGCAACTCGAGAATATCCAGGAGGTTCTCCCCTGCAGGCGCGATGAGGCCCATTTCCGCAGAGGCTTCTCGGGGCTAATCACACCTCACCTCTGGAACTTCGAAAGGGTCCTTCACACCCTTGGTGCAACTCAAGAATTTCCCCGACATACCCGTCTCCACTCGAGAGGAAACACGAGGGTCCCGCCCTCATCCAGAGGAGCCCCGTTTCCGCCTCGTAGCTCGAGATGAGGGATCCTTTCCCTGCTTCGTCGGGAAAGAGTTCCCGGCGTTCCCGTCGCATCTCAAGAGGAGGCCCTCTCAACAGGAACGGCGAGAGGAACTCCAGGGTCGTGCCACCATTCCAAGAGTCCCCCAGATGTCTCTGTCCATTCCAGAGGAACCTCTTTTCCCTTCACCGGCTCGTCTTTCACGCCGAGGATCGACTCACAACAAGGTGGCACGTGGCACAGCCCTGTGGGAAAGCCTCGTGGAAAAGCCTCGAGGGATAGCCTCGAGGGAAAGCCACAGATCCCTTGATCCACGTGACAGGAAGCGTGACACTACTGCTGCAGCTCGAGAGGAAAGCGCACGTGCATGCCCCCACTCGAGACGAGGCCTGTCTCCCCTGGGGAGACTCAGAAGCACCCCAAGATCCATGGCAAAACTGGAGAGAAATCCTCAGGTTCCGGCCCCGACTCCACACAAGGACTGAGGCCCCGGCATGGACGGGAGAGGAATCCCGAGAGGTCCCCTAGCAACTCGCATGGGGACTGGCCTTTCCTGAGGCCACCAGAGCGGGTCCCTGAGGTCCCCGTCGTAACTCGAGAAGACCTGCCGCAACTCGAGAAAATCCAGGAGGTTCTCCCCTCCAGGCGAGATGAGGCCCATTTCCGCTGAGGCGTCTCGAGGCTGATCACACCTCACCTCTGGAACTTCGAAAGGCTCCTTCACACCCTTGGTGCAACTCAAGAAGTTCCCCGACATACACGTCTCCACTCGAGAGGAAACACGAGGGTCCCGCCCACATCCAGAGGAGCCCCGTTTCCGCCTCGTAGCTCGAGATGAGGGATCCTTTCTCTGTTTCGTCGGGCAAGATTTCCCGGCGTTCCCGTCGCATCTCAAGAGGAGGACCTCTCAACAGGAACGGCGAGAGGAACTCCAGGTTCGTGCCACCATTCCAAGAGTCCCCCAGATGTCTCATTCCATTCAAAAGGAAACTCTTTCCCCTTCCCCGGCTCGTCTTTCACGCCGAGGATTGACTCACACCAAGGTGGCACGTGGCACAGCCCTGTGGGAAAGCCTCGTGGAAAAGCCTCGAGGGAAAGCCACAGATCCCTTGATCCACGTGACAGGAAGCGTGACACTACTGCTGCAGCTCGGGAGGAAAGTGCACGTGCATGCCCCCACTCGAGACGAGGCCTGACTCCCCTGGGGAGACTCAGAAGCACCCCAAGATCCATGGCATCACTGGATAGGTATCCTCAGTTTCCGGCCCCGAATCCACACAAGGTCTTAGGCCCCGGCATGGATGGGAGAGGAATCCCGAGAGGGCCCCTAGCAACTCGCATGGGGACTGGCCTTTCCTGAGGCCAACAGATCGGGTCCCTGAGGTCCACGTCGTAACTCGAGAAGTCCTGCCGCAACTCGAGAAAATCCAGGTTTTCTCCCCTCCAGGCGAGATGAGGCCCATTTCCCTGAGGCGTCTCGTGGCTCATCCACCTCACCTCTGGAACTTAGAAAGGGTCCTTCACACCCTTGGTGCAAATCAAAAAATTCCCCGACATACCCGTCTCCACTCGAGAGGTAACACGAGGGTCCCGCCCACATCCAGAGGAGCCCCGTTTCCGCCTCATAGCTCGAGATGAGGGATCCTTTCCCTGATTCGTCGGGAAAGAGTTCCCGGCGTTCCGTCGCATCTCAAGAGGAGGCCCTCTCAACAGGCACGGCGAGAGGAACTCCAGGGTCGTGCCACCATTCCAAGAGTACCCCAGATGTCTCAGTCCATTCCAGAGGAACCTCTTTTCCCTTCACCGCCTCGTCTTTCACGCCGAGGATCGATTCACACCAAGGTGGCACGTGGCACAGCCCTGTGGGAAAGCCTCGTGGGAAAGACTCGAGGGAAAGCCACAGATCCCTTGATCCACGTGACAGGAAGCGTGAAACTACTGCTGCAGCTCGGGAGGAAAACGCACGTGAATAGCCCCCACTCGAGACGAGGCCTGAGTCCCCTGGGGAGACTCAGAAGCACCCCAAGATCCATGGCAACACTGGAGAGGAATCCTCAGGTTCCGGCCCAGACTCCACACAAGGTCTTAGGCCTCGGCATGGACGGGAGAGGAATCCCGAGAGGGACCCTAGCAACTCGCATGGGACTGGCCTTACCTGAGCCCACCAGAGCGGGTCCCTGAGGTCCCGGTCATAACTCGAGAAGCCCTGCCGCAACTCGAGAAAATCCAGGAGGTTCACCCCTCCAGGCGAGATGAGGCCCATTCCCGCTGAGGCGTCTCGAGGCTGATCACACCTCACCTCTGGAACTTCAAAAGGGTCCTTCACACCCTTGGTGCAAATCACGAAGTTCCCCGACATACCCGTCTCCACTCGAGAGGAAACACGAGGGTCCCGCCCACATTCAGAGGAGCCCCGTTTCCGCCTCGTAGCTCGAGATGAGGGATCCTTTCCCTGTTTCGTCGGGCAAGAGTTTCCGGCGTTCCCGTCGCATCTCAAGAGGAGGCCCTCTCAATAGGAACGGCGAGAGGAACTCCAGGGTCGTGCCACCATTCCAAGAGTTCCCCAGATGTCTCATTCCATTCAAGAGGAACCTCTTTTCCCTTCCCCGGCTCGTCTTTCACACCGAGGATTGACTCACACCAAGGTGGCACGTGGCACAGCCCTGTGGGAAAGCCTCGTGGGAAAGCCTCGAGGGAAAGCCACAGATCCCTTGATCCACGTGACAGGAAGCGTGACACTACTGCTGCAGCTCGGGAGGAAAGTGCACGTGCATGGCCCAACTCGAGACGACGCCTGACTCCCCTGGGGAGACTCAGAAGCACCCCAAGATCCATGGCATCACTGGAGAGGTATCCTCAGTTTCCGGACCCGACTCCACACAAGGTCTTAGGCCCCGGCATGGATGGCAGAGGAATCCCGAGAGGGTCCCTAGCAACTCGCATGGCGACTGGCCTTTCCTGAGGCCACCAGAGCGGGTCCCTGAGGTCCCCGTCGTAACTCGAGAAGACCTGCCGCAAATCGAAAAAATCCAGGAGGTTCTCCCCTCCAGGCGAGATGAGGCCCATTTCAGCTGAGGCGTCTCGAGGCTGATCACACCTCACCTCTGGAACTTCGAAATGGTCCTTCACACCCTTGGTGCAAATCAAGAAGTTCCCCGACATATCCGTCTCCACTCGAGAGGAAACACGAGGGTCCCGCCCACATACAGAGGAGCCCCGTTTCCGCCTCATAGCTCGAGATGAGGGATCCTTTCCCTGCTTCGTCGGGAAAGAGTTCCCGGCGTTCCTGTCGCATCTCAAGAGGAGGCCCTCTCAAGAGGATCGACGAGAGGAACTCCAGGATCGTGCCACCATTCCAAGAGTCCCCCAGATGTCTCAGTCCATTCCAGAGGAACCTCTTTTCCCTTCACCGGCTCGTCGTTCACGCCGAGGATCGACTCACACCAAGGTGGCACGTGGCACAGCCCTGTGGGAAAGCCTCGTGGGAAAGCCTCGAAGGAAAGCAGCAGATCCCTTGATCCACGAGACAGGAAGCGTGACACTACTGCTGCAGCTCTGGAGGAAAGCGCACGTGCATGCCCCCACACGAGACGAGGCCTGACTCCCCTGGGGAGACTCAGAAGCTCCCAAAGATCCATGGCAACACAGGAGAGGAATCCTCAGGTTCCGGCCCCGACTCCACACAAGGTCTTAGGCCCCGGCATGGACAGCAGAGGAATCCCGAGAGGTCCCCTAGCAACTCGCATGGGTACTGGCCTTTCCTAAGGCCACCAGAGCGGGTCCCTGAGGTCCCCGTCGTAACTCAAGAAGACCTGCCGCAACCCGAGAAAATCCAGGAGGTTCTCCCCTCCAGGCGAGATGAGTCCCATTTCCGCTGAGGCGTCTCGAGGCTGATCACACCTCACCTCTGGAACTTCCAAAGGGTCCTTCACACCCTTGGTGCAAATCAAGAAGTTCCCCGACATACCCGTCTCCACTCGAGAGGAAACGCGAGGGTCCCGCCCACATCCAGAGGAGCCCCGTTTCCGCCTCGTAGCTGGAGATGAGGGATCCCTTCCCTGCTTTGTCGGGAAAGAGTTCCCGGCCTTCCCGTAGCATCTCAAGAGGTGGCCCTCTCAACAGGAACGGCGAGAGGAACTCCAGGGTCGTGCCACCATTCCAAGAGTCCCCCAGATGTCTCAGTCCATTCCAGAGGAACCTCTTTTCCCTTCATCTGCTCGTCTTTCACCCCGAGGATCGACTCACACCAACGTGGCACTTGGCACAGCCCTGTGGGAAAGCCTCGTGGGAAAGCCTCGAGGGAAAGCCTCGAGGGAAAGCCACAGATCCCTTGATCCACGTGACAGGAAGCGTGACCCTACTGCTGCAGCTCGGGTGGGAAGCGCACGTGCATGCCCCCACTCGAGACATGGCCTGACTCCCCTGGGGAGACTCAGAGGCAAACCAAAATCCATGTCAACACTGGAGAGGAATGCTCAGGTTCCGGCCCCGACTCCACACACGGTCTTAGGACCCGGCATCGACGGGAGAGGAATCCCGAGATGGCCCCAAGCAACTCGCATAGGGACTGGCCCTTCCTGAGGCCACCAGAGCGGGTCCCTGAAGTCCCCGTCGTAACTCGAGAAGACCTGCCGCAACTCGAGAATATCCAGGAGGTTCTCCCCTGCAGGCGAGATGAGGCCCATTTCCGCAGAGGCTTCTCGGGGCTAATCACACCTCACCTCTGGAACGTCGAAAGGGTCCTTCACACCCTTGGTGCAACTCAAGAAGTTCCCCGACATACCCTTCTCCACTCGAGAGGAAACTCGAGGGTCCCGCCCACATCCAGAGGAGCCTCGTTTCCGCCTTGTAGCTCGAGGTGAGGGATCCTTTCCCTGCTTCGTCGGGAAATAATTCCCGGCGTTCCCGTCGCATCTCAAGAGGAGGCCCTCTCAACAGGAACGGCGAGAGGAACTCCAGGGTCGTGCCACCATTCCAAGAGTCCCGCAGATATCTCTGTCCATTCCAGAGGAACCTCTTTTCCCTTCACCGGCTCGTCTTTCACGCCGAGGATCGACTCACACCAAGGTGGCACTTTGCACAGCCCTGTGGGAAAGCCTCGTGGGAAAGCCTCGAGGGAAAGCCTCGAGGGAAAGACACAGATCCCATGATCCACGTGACAGGAAGCGTGACCCTACTGCTGCAGCTGGGGAGGAAAGCGCACGTGCATGCTCCCACTCGAGACGAGGCCTGAGTCCCCTGGGGAGACTCAGAGGCACCCCAAAATCCATGTCAACACAGGAGAGGAATGCTCAGGTTCCGGCCCCGACTCCACACAAGGCCTTAGGCCCCGGCATCGACGGGAGAGGAATCCCGAGATGGCCCCTCGCAACTCGCATGGGGACTGGCCCTTCCTGAGGCCACCAGAGCGGGTCCCTGAAGTCCCCGTCGTAACTCGAGAAGACCTGCCGCAACTCGAGAATATCCAGGAGGTTCTCCCCTGCAGGCGCGATGAGGCCCATTTCCGCAGAGGCTTCTCGGGGCTAATCACACCTCACCTCTGGAACTTCGAAAGGGTCCTTCACACCCTTGGTGCAACTCAAGAAGTTCCCCGACATACCCTTCTCCAATCGAGAGGAAACACGAGGGTCCCGCCCACATCCAGAGGAGCCCTGTTTCCGCCTCGTAGCTCGAGGTGAGGGATCCTTTCCCTGCTTCGTCGGGAAAGAATTCCCGGCGTTCCCGTCGCATCTCAAGAGGAGACCCTCTCAACAGGAACGGCGAGAGGAACTCCAGGGTCGTGCCACCATTCCAAGAGTCAACCAGATGTCTCAGTCCATTCCAGAGGAACCTCTTTTCCCTTCACCGGCTCGTATTTCACGCCGAGGATCGACTAACACCAAGGTGGCACTTGGCACAGCCTGGTGGGAAAGCCTCTTGGGAAAGCCTCGAGGGAAACACTCGAGGGAAAGCCACAGATCCCTTGATCCACGTGACAGGAAGCGTGACCCTACTGCTGCAGCTCGGGAGGGAAGCGCACGTGCATGCCCCCACTCGAGACGAGGCCTGACTCCCCTGGGGAGACTGAGAGGCACCCCAAGATCCATGTTAACTCTGGAGAGGAATGCTCAGTTTCCCGCCCCGAATCCACACAAGGTCTTCGGCTCCGGCATCGACTGGAGAGGAATCCCGAGATGGCCCCTAGCAACTCGCATGGGGACTACCCCTTCCTGAGGCCACCAGAGCGGGTTCCTGAGGTCCCCGTCGTAATTCGAGAAGACCTGCCGCAACTCGAGAATATCCAGGAGGTTCTCCCCTGCAGGCGAGATGAGGCCCATTTCCGCAGAGGCTTCTCGGGGCTAATTACACCTCACCTCTGGAACGTCGAAAGGGTCCTTCACACCCTTGGTGCAACTCAAGAAGTTCCCCGACATACCCTTCTCCACTCGAGAGGAAACACGAGGGTCCCGCCCACATCCAGAGGAGCCCCGTTTCCGCCTTGTAGCTCGAGGTGAGGGATCCTTTCCCTGCTTCGTCGGGAAAGAATTCCCGGCGTTCCCGTCGCATCTCAAGAGGAGGCCCTCTCAACAGGAACGGCGAGAGGAACTCCAGGGTCGTGCCACCATTCCAAGAGTCAACCAGATGCCTCTGTCCATTCCAGAGGAACCTCTTTTCCCTTCATCTGCTCGTCTTTCACCCCGAGGATCGACTCACACCAACGTGGCACTTGGCACAGCCCTGTGGGAAAGCCTCGTGGGAAAGCCTCGAGGGAAAGCGTCGAGGGAAAGCCACAGATCCCTTGATCCACGTGACAGGAAGCGTGACCCTACTGCTGCAGCTCGGGTGGGAAGCGCACGTGCATGCCCCCACTCGAGACATGGCCTGACTCCCCTGGGGAGACTCAGAGGCAAACCAAAATCCATGTCAACACTGGAGAGGAATGCTCAGGTTCCGGCCCCGACTCCACACACGGTCTTAGGACCCGGCATCGACGGGAGAGGAATCCCGAGATGGCCCCAAGCAACTCGCATGGGGACTGGCCCTTCCTGAGGCCACCAGAGCGGGTCCCTGAAGTCCCCGTCGTAACTCGAGAAGACCTGCCACAACTCGAGAATATCCAGGAGGTTCTCCCCTGCAGGCGAGATGAGGCCCATTTCCGCAGAGGCTTCTCGGGGCTAATCACACCTCACCTCTGGAACGTCGAAAGGGTCCTTCACACCCTTGGTGCAACTCAAGAAGTTCCCCGACATACCCTTCTCCACTCGAGAGGAAACACGAGGGTCCCGCCCACATCCAGAGGAGCCTCGTTTCCGCCTTGTAGCTCGAGGTGAGGGATCCTTTCCCTGCTTCGTCGGGAAATAATTCCCGGCGTTCCCTTCGCATCTCAAGAGGAGGCCCTCTCAACAGGAACGGCGAGAGGAACTCCAGGGTCGTGCCACCATTCCAAGAGTCCCCCAGATGTCTCTGTCCATTCCAGAGGAACCTCTTTTCCCTTCACCGGCTCGTCTTTCACGCCGAGGATCGACTCACACCAAGGTGGCACTTTGCACAGCCCTGTGGGAAAGCCTCGTGGGAAAGCCTCGAGGGAAAGCCTCGAGGGAAAGCCACAGATCCCTTGATCCACGTGACAGGAAGCGTGACCCTACTGCTGCAGCTGGGGAGGAAAGCGCACGTGCATGCTCCCACTCGAGAGGAGGCCTGACTCCCCTGGGGAGACTCAGAAGCACCCCAAGATCCATGGCAAAACTGGAGAGAAATCCTCAGGTTCCGGCCCCGACTCCACACAAGGACTGAGGCCCCGGCATGGACGGGAGAGGAATCCCGAGAGGTCCCCTAGCAACTCGCATGGGGACTGGCCTTTCCTGAGGCCACCAGAGCGGGTCCCTGAGGTCCCCGTCGTAACTCGAGAAGACCTGCCGCAACTCGAGAAAATCCAGGAGGTTCTCCCCTCCAGGCGAGATGAGGCCCATTTCCGCTGAGGCGTCTCGAGGCTGATCACACCTCACCTCTGGAACTTCGAAAGGCTCCTTCACACCCTTGGTGCAACTCAAGAAGTTCCCCGACATACACGTCTCCACTCGAGAGGAAACACGAGGGTCCGGCCCACATCCAGAGGAGCCCCGTTTCCGCCTCGTAGCTCGAGGTGACGGATCCTTTCCCTGCTTCGTGGGGAAAGAATTCCCGGAGTTCCCGTCGCATCTCAAGAGGAGGCCCTCTCAACAGGAACGGCGAGAGGAACTCCAGGGTCGTGCCACCATTCCAAGAGTCCCCCAGATGTCTCAGTCTATTCCAGAGGAAGCTCTTTCCCCTTCACCGGCTCGTATATCACGCCGAGGATCGACTCACACCAAGGTGGCACTTGGCACAGCCTGGTGGGAAAGCCTCGTGGGAAAGCCTCGAGGGAAATCCTCGAGGGAAAGCCACAGATCCTTTGATCCACGTGACAGGAAGCGTGACCCTACTGCTGCAGGTAGGGAGGGAATCGCACGTGCATGCCCCCACTCGAGACATGGCCTGAATCCCCTGGGTAGACTGAGAGGCACCCCAAGATCCATGTCAACACAGGAGAGGAATGCTCAGGTTCCGGCCCCGACTTCACACAAGGTCTTAGGCCCCGGCATCGATGAGAGAGGAATCCCGAGATGGCCCCTAGCAACTCGCATGGGGACTGGCCCTTCCTGAGGCCACCAGAGCGGGTCCCTGAGGTCCCCGTCGTAACTCGAGAAGACCTGCCGCAAGTCGAGAAAATCCAGCAGGTTCCCCCTGCAGGCGAGAGGAGGCCCATTTCCGCAGATGCTTCTCGGGGCTAATCACACCTCACCTCTGGAATTTCGAAAGGCTCCTTCACACCCTTGGTGCAAATCAAGAAGTTCCCCGACATACCCGTCTCCACTCGAGAGGAAACACGAGGGTCCCGCCCACATCCAGAGGAGCCCCGTTTCCGCCTCGTAGCTTGAGATGAGGGATCCTTTCCCTGCTTCGTCGGGAAAGAATTCCCGGCGTTCCCGTCACATCTCAAGAGGAGGCCCTCTCAACAGGAACGGCGAGAGGAACTCCAGGGTCGTGCCACCATTCCAAGAGTCCCCCAGATGTCTCAGTCCATTCCAGAGGAACCTCTTTTCCTATCACCGGCTCGTCTTTCACGCCGAGGATCGACTCACACCAAGGTGGCAAGTGGCACAGCCCTGTGGGAAAGCCTCGTGGGAAAGCCTCGAGGGACAGCCTCGAGGGAAAGCCACAGATCCCTTGATCCACGTGACAGGAAGCGTGACACTACTGCTGCAGCTCGGGAGGAAACCACACGTGCATGCCCCCACTCGAGACGAGGCCTGACTCCCCTGGGGAGACTCAGAAGCACCCCAAGATCCATGGCAACACTGGAGAGGAATCCTCAGGTTCCGGCCCCGACTCCACACAAGGACTGAGGCCCCAGCATGGACGGGAGAGGAATCCCGAGTGGGACCCTAGCAACTCGCATGGGGACTGGCCTTTCCTGAGGCCACCAGAGCGGGTCCCTGAGGTCCCAGTCGTGACTCGAGAAGACCTGCCCCAACTCGAGAAAATCCAGGAGGTTCTCCCCTCCAGGGGAAATGAGGCCCATTTCCGCTGAGGCGTCTCGAGGCTGATCACACCTCACCTCTGGAACTTCGAAAGTGTCCTTCACACCCTTGGTGCAAATCAAGAAATTCCCCGACATATCCGTCTCCATTAGAGAGGAAACACGAGGGTCCCGCCCACATACAGAGGAACCCCGTTTCCGCCTCGTAGCTCGAGATGAGGGATCCTTTCCCTGCTTCGTCGGGAAAGAGTTTCCAGCGTTCCCGTCGCATCTCAAGAGGAGGCCCTCTCAACAGGAATGGCGAGATTAACTCCAGGGTGGTGCCACCATTCCAAGACTCCCCCAGATGTCTCTGTCCATTCCAGAGGAACCACTTTTCCCTTCACCGACTCGTCTTTCACACCGTGGATCGTCTCACACCAAGGTGGCACGTGGTACAACCCTGTGGGAAAGCCTCGTGGGAAAGCCTCGAGCGAAATCCTCGAGGGAAAGCCACAGATCCCTTGATCCACGTGACAGGAAGCGTGACACTACTGCTGCAGCTCGGGAGGAAAGCGCACGTGAATAGCCCCCACTCGAGACGAGGCCTGAGTCCCTTGGGGAGACTCAGAAGCACCCCAAGATCCATGGCAACACTGGAGAGGAATCCTCAGGTTCCGGCCCCGACTCCACACAAGGTCTTAGGCCCCGGCATGGACGGGAGAGGAATGCCGAGATGGCCCGTAGCAACTCGCATGGGGACTGGCCTCTGCTGAGTCCACCAGAGCGGGTCCCTGAGGTCCCCGTCGTAACTCGAGAAGACCTGCCACAACTGGAGAAAATCCAGGAGGTTCTCCCCTCCAGGCGAGATGAGGCCCATTTCCGCTAAGGCGTCTCCAGGCTGATCACACTTCACCTCTGGAACTTCGAAAGGGTCCTTCACAACCTTGGTGCAAATCAAGAAGTTCCCCGACATACCCGTCTCCACTCCAGAGGAAACACGAGGGTCCCGCCCACATCCAGAGGAGCCCTGTTTCCGCCTCGTAGCTCGAGATGAGGGATTCTTTCCCTGCTTTCTCGGGAAAGAGTTCCCGGCGTTCCTGTCGCATCTCAAGAGGAGGCCCTCTCAAGAGGATCGACGAGAGGAACTCCAGGATCGTGCCACCATTCCAAGAGTCCCCCAGATGTCTCAGTCCATTCCAGAGGAACCTCTTTTCCCTTCACCGGCTCGTCTTTCACGCCGCGGATCGACTCACACCAAGGTGGCACTTTGCATAGCCCTGTGGGAAAGCCTCGTGGGAAAGCCTCGAGGGAAAGCAGCAGATCCCTTGATCCACGAGACAGGAAGCGTGACACTACTGCTGCAGATCGGGAGGAAAGCGCACGTGCATGCCCCAACACGGGAGAGGCCTGACTCCCATGGGGAGACTCAGAAGCAACCAAAGATCCATGGCAACACTGGAGAGGAATCCTCAGGTTCCGGCCCCGACTCCACACAAGGTCTTAGGCCCCGGCATGGACAGCAGAGGAATCCCGAGATGGCCCCTAGCAATCCGCAGGGCGACTGGCCTTTCCTGAGGCCACCAGAGCGGGTCCCTGAGGTCCCCGTCGTAACTCGAGAAGACCTGCCGCAACTAGAGATAATCCAGGAGGTTTTCCCTCCAGGCGAGATGAGGCCCATTCCCGCTGAGGCGTCTCGAGGCTGATCACATCTCACCTCTGGAACTTCGAAAGGGTCTTTCACACCCTTGGTGCAAATCACGAAGTTCCCCGACATACCCGTCTCCACTCGAGAGGAAACACGAGGGTCCCGCCGACATCCAGAGGAGCCCCGTTTCCGCCTCGTAGCTCGAGATGAGGGATCCTTTCTCTGTTTCGTCGGGCAAGATTTCCCGGCGTTCCCGTCGCATCTCAAGAGGAGGACCTCTCAACAGGAACGGCGAGAGGAACTCCAGGGTCGTGCCACCATTCCAAGAGTCCCCCAGATGTCTCATTCCATTCAAAAGGAAACTCTTTCCCCTTCCCCGGCTCGTCTTTCACGCCGAGGATTGACTCACACCAAGGTGGCACGTGGCACAGCCCTGTGGGAAAGCCTCGTGGGAAAGCCTCGAGGGAAAGCAGCAGATCCCTTGATCCACGAGACAGGAAGCGTGACACTACTGCTGCAGATCGGGAGGAAAGCGCACGTGCATGCCCCAACACGGGAGAGGCCTGACTCCCATGGGGAGACTCAGAAGCAACCAAAGATCCATGGCAACACTGGAGAGGAATCCTCAGGTTCCGGCCCCGACTCCACACAAGGTCTTAGGCCCTGGCATGGACAGCAGAGGAATCCCGAGATGGCCCCTAGCAATCCGCAGGGCGACTGGCCTTTCCTGAGGCCACCAGAGCGGGTCCCTGAGGTCCCCGTCGTAACTCGAGAAGACCTGCCGCAACTAGAGATAATCCAGGAGGTTTTCCCTCCAGGCGAGATGAGGCCCATTCCCGCTGAGGCGTCTCGAGGCTGATCACATCTCACCTCTGGAACTTCGAAAGGGTCTTTCACACCCTTGGTGCAAATCACGAAGTTCCCCGACATACCCATCTCCACTCCAGAGGAAACACGAGGGTCCCGCCCACATCCAGAGGAGCCCCGTTTCCGCCTCGTAGCTCGAGATGAGGGATCCTTTCCCTGTTTCGTCGGGCAAGAGTTCCCGGCGTTCCCGTCGCATCTCAAGAGGAGGACCTCTCAACAGGAACGGCGAGAGGAACTCCAGGGTCGTGCCACCATTCCAAGAGTCCCCCAGATGTCTCATTCCATTCAAAAGGAAACTCTTTCCCCTTCCCCGGCTCGTCTTTCACGCCGAGGATTGACTCACACCAAGGTGGCACGTGGCACAGCCCTGTGGGAAAGCCTCGTGGAAACGCCTCGAGGGAAAGCCACAGATCCCTTGATCCACGTGACAGGAAGCGTGACACTACTGCTGCAGCTCGGGAGGAAAGTGCACGTGCATGCCCCCACTCGAGACGAGGCCTGACTCCCCTGGGGAGACTCTGAGGCACCCCAAGATCCATGGCATCACTGGATAGGTATCCTCAGTTTCCGGCCCCGACTCCACACAAGGTCTTATGCCCCGGCATGGATGGGAGAGGAATCCCGAGAGGGCCCCTAGCAACTCGCATGGGGACTGGCCTTTCCTGAGGCCAACAGAGCGGGTCCCTGAGGTCCACGTCGTAACTCGAGAAGTTCTGCCGCAACTCGAGAAAATACAGGTTTTCTCCCCTCCAGGCGAGATGAGGCCCATTTCCCTGAGGCGTCTCGTGGTTCATCCACCTCACCTCTGGAACTTAGAAAGGGTCCTTCACACCCTTGGTGCAAATCAAAAAATTCCCCGACATACCCGTCTCCACTCGAGAGGTAACACGAGGGTCCCACCCACATCCAGAGGAGCCCCGTTTCTGCCTCATAGCTCGAGATGAGGGATCCTTTCCCTGCTTCGTCGGGAAAGAGTTCCCGGCGTTCCGTCGCATCTCAAGAGGAGGCCCTCTCAACAGGCACGGCGAGAGGAACTCCAGGGTCGTGCCACCATTCCAAGAGTACCCCAGATGTCTCAGTCCATTCCAGAGGAACCTCTTTTCCCTTCACCGCCTCGTCTTTCACGCCGAGGATCGATTCACACCAAGGTGGCACGTGTCACAGCCCTGTGGGAAAGCCTCGTGGGAAAGCCTCGAGGGACAGCCTCGAGGTAAAGCCACAGATCCCTTGATCCACGTGACAGGAAGCGTGAAACTACTGCTGCAGCTCGGGAGGAAAACGCACGTGAATAGCCCCCACCAGAGACGAGGCCTGAGTCCCCTGGGGAGCCTCAGAAGCACCCCAAGATCCATGGCAACACTGGAGAGGAATCCTCAGGTTCCGGCCCAGACTCCACACAAGGTCTTAGGCCTCGGCATGGACGGGAGAGGAATCCCGAGAGGGACCCTAGCAACTCGCATGGGACTGGCCTTTCCTGAGGCCACCAGAGCGGGTCCCTGAGGTCCCGGTCATAACTCGAGAAGCCCTGCCGCAACTCGAGAAAATCCAGGAGGTTCTCCCCTCCTGGCGAGATGAGGCCCATTCCCGCTGAGGCGTCTCGAGGCTGATCACACCTCACCTCTGGAACTTCGAAAGGGTCCTTCACACCCTTGGTGGAAATCACGAAGTTCCCCGACATACCCGTCTCCACTCGAGAGGAAACACGAGGGTCCCGCCCACATCCAGAGGAGCCCCGTTTCCGCCTCGTAGCTGGAGATGAGGGATCCTTTCCCTGTTTCGTCGGGCAAGAAATTCCGGCGTTCCCGTCGCATCTCAAGAGGAGGCCCTCTCAATAGGAACGGCGAGAGGAACTCCAGGGTCGTGCCACCATTCCAAGAGTCCCCCAGATGTCTCATTCCATTCAAGAGGAAACTCTTTTCCCTTCCCCGGCTCGTCTTTCACGCCGAGGATCGATTCACACCAAGGTGGCACGTGGCACAGCCCTGTGGGAAAGCCTCGAGGGAAAGCCTCGAGGGAAAGCAGCAGATCCCTTGATCCACGAGACAGGAAGCGTGACCCTACTGCTGCAGCTCGGGAGGAAAGCGCACGTGCATGCCCCCACTCGAGACGAAGCCTGACTCCCCTGGGGAGACTCAGAAGCACCCCAAAATCCATGGCAACACTGGAGAGGAATCCTCAGGTTCCGGCCCAGACTCCACACAAGGTCTTAGGCCCCGGCATGGACGGGAGAGGAATCCCGAGATGGCCCCTAGCAACCCGCAGGGCGACTGACCTTTCCTAAGGCCACCAGAGCGGGTCCCTGAGGTCCCCGTCGTAACTCGAGAAGACCTGCCGCAACTCGAGAAAATCCAGGAGGTTCTCCCCTCCAGGCGAGATGAGGCCCATTTCCGCTGAGGCGTCTCGAGGCTGATCACACCTCACCTCTGGAACTTCCAAAGGGTCCTTCACACCCTTGGTGCAAATCAAGAAGTTCCCCGACATACCCGTCTCCACTCGAGAGGAAACGCGAGGGTCCCGCCCACATCCAGAGGAGCCCCGTTTCCGCCTCGTAGCTGGAGATGAGGGATCCCTTCCCTGCTTTGTCGGGAAAGAGTTCCTGGCCTTCCCGTAGCATCTCAAGAGGTGGCCCTCTCAACAGGAACGGCGAGAGGAACTCCAGGGTCGTGCCACCATTCCTACCAGATGCCTCTGTCCATTCCAGAGGAACCTCTTTTCCCTTCATCGGCTCGTCTTTCACCCCGAGGATCGACTAACACCAACGTGGCACTTGGCACAGCCCTGTGGGAAAGCCTCGTGGGAAAGCCTCGAGGGAAAGCCTCGAGGGAAAGCCACAGATCCCTTGATCCAGGTCACAGGAAGCGTGACCCTACTGCTGCAGCTCGGGAGGGAATCCCACGTGCATGCCCCCACTCGAGACATGGCCTGACTCCCCTGGGGAGACTCAGAGGCACCCCAAAATCCATGTCAACACAGGAGAGGAATCCTCAGGTTCCGGCCCCGACTCCACACAAGGTCTTAGGCCCCGGCATGGACGGGAGAGGAATCCCGAGAGGTCCCCTAGCAACTCGCATGGGGACTGGCCTTTCCTGAGGCCACCAGAGCGGGTCCCTGAGGTCCCCGTCGAAACTCGAGAAGACCTGCCGCAACTGGAGAAAATCCAGGAGGTTCTCCCCTCCAGGCGAGATGAGGCCCATTTCTGCTGAGGTGTCTCGAGGCTGATCACACCTCACCTCTGGAACTTCGAAAGGGTCCTTCACACCCTTGGTGCAAGTCAGGAAGTTCCCCGACATACCCGTCTCCACTCGAGAGGAAACACGAGGGTCCCGCCCACATCCAGAGGAGCCCCGTTTCGGCCTCGTAGCTCGAGATGAGGGATCCTTTCCCTACTTCGTCGGGAAAGAGTTCCCGGCGTTCCCGTCGCATCTCAAGATGAGGCCCTCTCAACAGGAACGGCTAGAGGAACTCCAGGGTCGTGCCACCATTCCAAGAGTCCCCCAGATGTCTCAGTCCATTCCAGAGGAACCTCTTTTCCTTTCACCGGCTCGTCTTTCACACCGAGGATCGAATCACACCAAGGTATCACGTGGCACGGCCCTGTGAGAAAGCCTCGTGGGAAAGCCTCAAGGGAAAGCCTCGAGGGAAAGCCACAGATCCCTTGATCCACGTGACAGGAAGCGTGACACAACTGCTGAAGCTCGGGAGGAAAGCGCACTTGCATGCCCCCACACGAGATGAGGCCTGACTCCCCTGGGGAGACTCAGAAGCACCCCAAGATCCATGGCAACACTGGAGAGGAATCCTCAGGTTCCGGCCCCGACACCACACAAGGTCTTAGTCCCCGGCATGGACGGGAGAGGAATCCCGAGAGGTCCCCAAGCAACTCTCATGGGGACTGGCCTTTCCTGAGGCCACAAGAGCGGGTCCCTGAGGTCCCCGTCGTAACTCGAGAAGACCTGCCGATACTCGAGAAATCCAGGAGGTTCTCGCCTCCAGGCGAGATGAGGCCCATTTCCGCTGAGGCGTCTCGAGGCTAATCACACCTCACCTCTGGAACTTCGAAAGGGTCCTTCACACCCTCGGTGCAAATCAAGAAGTTCCCCGACATACCCGTCTCCACTCGAGAGGAAACACGAGGGTCCTGCCCACATCCAGTGGAGCCCCGTTTCCGCCTCGTAGCTCGAGATGAGGGATCCTGTCCCTGCTTCGTCGGGCAAGAGTTCCCGGCGTTCCCGTCGCATCTCAAGAGTAGGCCCTCTCAATAGGAACGGCGAGAGGAACTCCAGGGTCGTGCCACCATTCCAAGAGTCCCCCAGATGTCTCAGTCCATTCCAGAGGAACCTCTTTTCCCTTCACCGCCTCGTCTTTCACGCCGCGGATCGACTCACACCAAGGTGGCCCGAGGCACGGCCCTGTGGGAAAGCCTCATGGGAAAACCTCGAGGTAAAGCCTGGAGGGAAAGCCACAGATCCCATGATCCACGTGACAGGAAGCGTGACACTAATGCTGCAGCTCGGGAGGAAAGCGCACGTGCATGCCCCCACTAGAGACGAGGCCTGACTCCCCTTGGGAGACTCAGAAGCACCCCAAGATCCATGGCAACACTGGAGAGGAATCCTCAGGTTCCGGCCCCGACTCCACACAAGGTCTTAGGCCCCGGCATGGACGAGAGAGGAATCCCGAGAGGTCCCCAAGCAACTCGCATGGGGACTGGCCTTTCCTGAGGCCACCAGAGCGGGTCCCTGAGGTCCCCGTCGTAACTCGAGAAGACCTGCCGGAACTCGAGAAATCCAGGAGGTTCTCCCCTCCAGGCGAGATGAGGCCCATTTCCGCTGAGGCGTCTCGAGGCTGATCACACCTCACCTCTGGAACTTCGAAAGGGTCCTTCACACGCTTGGTGAAAATCAAAAAGTTCCCCGACATACCCGTCTCCACTCGAGAGGAAACAAGAGGGTCCCGCCCACATCCAAAGGAGCCCCGATTCCGCCTCGTAGCTCGAGATGAGGGATCCTTTCCCTGCTTCGTCGGGCAAGAGTTCCGAGCGTTCCCGTCGTATCTCAAGAGCAGGCCCTCTCAACAGGAACGGCGAGAGGAACTCCAGGGTCGTGCCACCATTCCAAGAGTCCCCCAGAATTCTCAGTCCATTCCAGAGGAACCTCTTTTCCGTTCACCTTCTCGACTTTCACGCCGAGGATCCACTCACACCAAGGTGACCCGGGGCGCAGACCTGTGGGAAAGCCTCATGGGAAAGCCTCGAGGGAAAGCCTCGAGGGAAAGCCACAGATCCCTTGATCCACGTGACAGGAAGCGTGACACTTCTGCTGCAGCTCGGGAGGAAAGCGCACGTGCATGCCCCCACTCGAGACGAGGCCTGACTCCCCTGGGGAAATTCAGAAGCACCCCAAATCCATGGCAACAATGGAGAGGAATCTTCAGTTTCCGGCCCCGACTCCACACAGGGTCTTAGGCCCCGGCATGGATGGGAGAGGAATCCCAAGAGGGCCCTAGCAACTCGCATGAGGACTGGCCTTTCCTGAGGCCACCAGAGCGGGTCCCTGAGGTCCCCGTCGTAACTCGAGAAGACCTGCCGCAACTCGAGAAAATCCAGGAGGTTCTCCCCTCCAGGCGAGATGAGGCCCATTTCCGCTGAGGCGTCTCGAGGCTGATCACACCTCACCTGTGGAACTTCGAAAGGGTCCTTCACACCCTTGGTGCAAGTCAGGAAGTTCCCCGACATACCCGTCTCCACTCAAGAAGAAACACGAGGGTCCCGCCCACATCCAGAGGAGCCCCGTTTCCGCCTCGAAGCTCGAGATGAGGGATCCTTTCCCTGCTTCGTCGGGAAAGAGTTCCCGGCGTTCCCGTCGCATCTCAAGAGGAGGCCCTCTCACCAGGAACGCCGAGAGGAATTCCAGGGTCGTGAAACCATTCCAAGAGTCCCCCAGATTTCTCAGTCCATTCCAGAGGAACCTCTTTTCCTTTCACCGGCTCGTCTTTCACACCGAGGATCGAATCACACCAAGGTGGCACGTGGCACGGGTCTGTGAGAAAGCCTCGAGGGAAAGCCTCGAGGGAAAGCCTCGAGGGAAAGCCACAGATCCCTTGATCCACGTGACAGGAAGCGTGACACAACTGCTGAAGCTCGGGAGGAAAGCGCACTTGCATGCCCCCACTCGAGACGAGGCCTGACTCCCCTGGGGAGACTCAGAAGCACCCCAAGATCCATGGCAACACTGGAGAGGAATCCTCAGGTTCCGGCCCCGACTCCACACAAGGTCTTAGGCCCCGGCATGGACGGGAGAGGAATGCCGAGATGGCCCGTAGCAACTCGCATGGGGACTGGCCTCTGCTGAGTCCACCAGAGCGGGTCCCTGAGGTCCCCGTCGTAACTCGAGAAGACCTGCCACAACTGGAGAAAATCCAGGAGGTTCTCCCCTCCAGGCGAGATGAGGCCCATTTCCGCTAAGGCGTCTCCAGGCTGATCACACTTCACCTCTGGAACTTCGAAAGGGTCCTTCACAACCTTGGTGCAAATCAAGAAGTTCCCCGACATACCCGTCTCCACTCCAGAGGAAACACGAGGGTCCCGCCCACATCCAGAGGAGCCCTGTTTCCGCCTCGTAGCTCGAGATGAGGGATTCTTTCCCTGCTTTCTCGGGAAAGAGTTCCCGGCGTTCCTGTCGCATCTCAAGAGGAGGCCCTCTCAAGAGGATCGACGAGAGGAACTCCAGGATCGTGCCACCATTCCAAGAGTCCCCCAGATGTCTCAGTCCATTCCAGAGGAACCTCTTTTCCCTTCACCGGCTCGTCTTTCACGCCGCGGATCGACTCACACCAAGGTGGCACTTTGCACAGCCCTGTGGGAAAGCCTCGTGGGAAAGCCTCGAGGGAAAGCAGCAGATCCCTTGATCCACGAGACAGGAAGCGTGACACTACTGCTGCAGATCGGGAGGAAAGCGCACGTGCATGCCCCAACACGGGAGAGGCCTGACTCCCATGGGGAGACTCAGAAGCAACCAAAGATCCATGGCAACACTGGAGAGGAATCCTCAGGTTCCGGCCCCGACTCCACACAAGGTCTTAGGCCCCGGCATGGACAGCAGAGGAATCCCGAGATGGCCCCTAGCAATCCGCAGGGCGACTGGCCTTTCCTGAGGCCACCAGAGCGGGTCCCTGAGGTCCCCGTCGTAACTCGAGAAGACCTGCCGCAACTAGAGATAATCCAGGAGGTTTTCCCTCCAGGCGAGATGAGGCCCATTCCCGCTGAGGCGTCTCGAGGCTGATCACATCTCACCTCTGGAACTTCGAAAGGGTCTTTCACACCCTTGGTGCAAATCACGAAGTTCCCCGACATACCCGTCTCCACTCGAGAGGAAACACGAGGGTCCCGCCGACATCCAGAGGAGCCCCGTTTCCGCCTCGTAGCTCGAGATGAGGGATCCTTTCTCTGTTTCGTCGGGCAAGATTTCCCGGCGTTCCCGTCGCATCTCAAGAGGAGGACCTCTCAACAGGAACGGCGAGAGGAACTCCAGGGTCGTGCCACCATTCCAAGAGTCCCCCAGATGTCTCATTCCATTCAAAAGGAAACTCTTTCCCCTTCCCCGGCTCGTCTTTCACGCCGAGGATTGACTCACACCAAGGTGGCACGTGGCACAGCCCTGTGGGAAAGCCTCGTGGGAAAGCCTCGAGGGAAAGCAGCAGATCCCTTGATCCACGAGACAGGAAGCGTGACACTACTGCTGCAGATCGGGAGGAAAGCGCACGTGCATGCCCCAACACGGGAGAGGCCTGACTCCCATGGGGAGACTCAGAAGCAACCAAAGATCCATGGCAACACTGGAGAGGAATCCTCAGGTTCCGGCCCCGACTCCACACAAGGTCTTAGGCCCTGGCATGGACAGCAGAGGAATCCCGAGATGGCCCCTAGCAATCCGCAGGGCGACTGGCCTTTCCTGAGGCCACCAGAGCGGGTCCCTGAGGTCCCCGTCGTAACTCGAGAAGACCTGCCGCAACTAGAGATAATCCAGGAGGTTTTCCCTCCAGGCGAGATGAGGCCCATTCCCGCTGAGGCGTCTCGAGGCTGATCACATCTCACCTCTGGAACTTCGAAAGGGTCTTTCACACCCTTGGTGCAAATCACGAAGTTCCCCGACATACCCATCTCCACTCCAGAGGAAACACGAGGGTCCCGCCCACATCCAGAGGAGCCCCGTTTCCGCCTCGTAGCTCGAGATGAGGGATCCTTTCCCTGTTTCGTCGGGCAAGAGTTCCCGGCGTTCCCGTCGCATCTCAAGAGGAGGACCTCTCAACAGGAACGGCGAGAGGAACTCCAGGGTCGTGCCACCATTCCAAGAGTCCCCCAGATGTCTCATTCCATTCAAAAGGAAACTCTTTCCCCTTCCCCGGCTCGTCTTTCACGCCGAGGATTGACTCACACCAAGGTGGCACGTGGCACAGCCCTGTGGGAAAGCCTCGTGGAAACGCCTCGAGGGAAAGCCACAGATCCCTTGATCCACGTGACAGGAAGCGTGACACTACTGCTGCAGCTCGGGAGGAAAGTGCACGTGCATGCCCCCACTCGAGACGAGGCCTGACTCCCCTGGGGAGACTCTGAGGCACCCCAAGATCCATGGCATCACTGGATAGGTATCCTCAGTTTCCGGCCCCGACTCCACACAAGGTCTTATGCCCCGGCATGGATGGGAGAGGAATCCCGAGAGGGCCCCTAGCAACTCGCATGGGGACTGGCCTTTCCTGAGGCCAACAGAGCGGGTCCCTGAGGTCCACGTCGTAACTCGAGAAGTTCTGCCGCAACTCGAGAAAATACAGGTTTTCTCCCCTCCAGGCGAGATGAGGCCCATTTCCCTGAGGCGTCTCGTGGTTCATCCACCTCACCTCTGGAACTTAGAAAGGGTCCTTCACACCCTTGGTGCAAATCAAAAAATTCCCCGACATACCCGTCTCCACTCGAGAGGTAACACGAGGGTCCCACCCACATCCAGAGGAGCCCCGTTTCTGCCTCATAGCTCGAGATGAGGGATCCTTTCCCTGCTTCGTCGGGAAAGAGTTCCCGGCGTTCCGTCGCATCTCAAGAGGAGGCCCTCTCAACAGGCACGGCGAGAGGAACTCCAGGGTCGTGCCACCATTCCAAGAGTACCCCAGATGTCTCAGTCCATTCCAGAGGAACCTCTTTTCCCTTCACCGCCTCGTCTTTCACGCCGAGGATCGATTCACACCAAGGTGGCACGTGTCACAGCCCTGTGGGAAAGCCTCGTGGGAAAGCCTCGAGGGACAGCCTCGAGGTAAAGCCACAGATCCCTTGATCCACGTGACAGGAAGCGTGAAACTACTGCTGCAGCTCGGGAGGAAAACGCACGTGAATAGCCCCCACCAGAGACGAGGCCTGAGTCCCCTGGGGAGCCTCAGAAGCACCCCAAGATCCATGGCAACACTGGAGAGGAATCCTCAGGTTCCGGCCCAGACTCCACACAAGGTCTTAGGCCTCGGCATGGACGGGAGAGGAATCCCGAGAGGGACCCTAGCAACTCGCATGGGACTGGCCTTTCCTGAGGCCACCAGAGCGGGTCCCTGAGGTCCCGGTCATAACTCGAGAAGCCCTGCCGCAACTCGAGAAAATCCAGGAGGTTCTCCCCTCCTGGCGAGATGAGGCCCATTCCCGCTGAGGCGTCTCGAGGCTGATCACACCTCACCTCTGGAACTTCGAAAGGGTCCTTCACACCCTTGGTGGAAATCACGAAGTTCCCCGACATACCCGTCTCCACTCGAGAGGAAACACGAGGGTCCCGCCCACATCCAGAGGAGCCCCGTTTCCGCCTCGTAGCTGGAGATGAGGGATCCTTTCCCTGTTTCGTCGGGCAAGAAATTCCGGCGTTCCCGTCGCATCTCAAGAGGAGGCCCTCTCAATAGGAACGGCGAGAGGAACTCCAGGGTCGTGCCACCATTCCAAGAGTCCCCCAGATGTCTCATTCCATTCAAGAGGAAACTCTTTTCCCTTCCCCGGCTCGTCTTTCACGCCGAGGATCGATTCACACCAAGGTGGCACGTGGCACAGCCCTGTGGGAAAGCCTCGAGGGAAAGCCTCGAGGGAAAGCAGCAGATCCCTTGATCCACGAGACAGGAAGCGTGACCCTACTGCTGCAGCTCGGGAGGAAAGCGCACGTGCATGCCCCCACTCGAGACGAAGCCTGACTCCCCTGGGGAGACTCAGAAGCACCCCAAAATCCATGGCAACACTGGAGAGGAATCCTCAGGTTCCGGCCCAGACTCCACACAAGGTCTTAGGCCCCGGCATGGACGGGAGAGGAATCCCGAGATGGCCCCTAGCAACCCGCAGGGCGACTGACCTTTCCTAAGGCCACCAGAGCGGGTCCCTGAGGTCCCCGTCGTAACTCGAGAAGACCTGCCGCAACTCGAGAAAATCCAGGAGGTTCTCCCCTCCAGGCGAGATGAGGCCCATTTCCGCTGAGGCGTCTCGAGGCTGATCACACCTCACCTCTGGAACTTCCAAAGGGTCCTTCACACCCTTGGTGCAAATCAAGAAGTTCCCCGACATACCCGTCTCCACTCGAGAGGAAACGCGAGGGTCCCGCCCACATCCAGAGGAGCCCCGTTTCCGCCTCGTAGCTGGAGATGAGGGATCCCTTCCCTGCTTTGTCGGGAAAGAGTTCCTGGCCTTCCCGTAGCATCTCAAGAGGTGGCCCTCTCAACAGGAACGGCGAGAGGAACTCCAGGGTCGTGCCACCATTCCTACCAGATGCCTCTGTCCATTCCAGAGGAACCTCTTTTCCCTTCATCGGCTCGTCTTTCACCCCGAGGATCGACTAACACCAACGTGGCACTTGGCACAGCCCTGTGGGAAAGCCTCGTGGGAAAGCCTCGAGGGAAAGCCTCGAGGGAAAGCCACAGATCCCTTGATCCAGGTCACAGGAAGCGTGACCCTACTGCTGCAGCTCGGGAGGGAATCCCACGTGCATGCCCCCACTCGAGACATGGCCTGACTCCCCTGGGGAGACTCAGAGGCACCCCAAAATCCATGTCAACACAGGAGAGGAATCCTCAGGTTCCGGCCCCAACTCCACACAAGGTCTTAGGCCCCGGCATGGATGGGAGAGGAATCCCGAGAGGTCCCCTAGCAACTCGCATGGGGACTGGCCTTTCCTGAGGCCACCAGAGCGGGTCCCTGAGGTCCCCGTCGAAACTCGAGAAGACCTGCCGCAACTGGAGAAAATCCAGGAGGTTCTCCCCTCCAGGCGAGATGAGGCCCATTTCTGCTGAGGTGTCTCGAGGCTGATCACACCTCACCTCTGGAACTTCGAAAGGGTCCTTCACACCCTTGGTGCAAGTCAGGAAGTTCCCCGACATACCCGTCTCCACTCGAGAGGAAACACGAGGGTCCCGCCCACATCCAGAGGAGCCCCGTTTCGGCCTCGTAGCTCGAGATGAGGGATCCTTTCCCTACTTCGTCGGGAAAGAGTTCCCGGCGTTCCCGTCGCATCTCAAGATGAGGCCCTCTCAACAGGAACGGCTAGAGGAACTCCAGGGTCGTGCCACCATTCCAAGAGTCCCCCAGATGTCTCAGTCCATTCCAGAGGAACCTCTTTTCCTTTCACCGGCTCGTCTTTCACACCGAGGATCGAATCACACCAAGGTATCACGTGGCACGGCCCTGTGAGAAAGCCTCGTGGGAAAGCCTCGAGGGAAAGCCTCGAGGGAAAGCCACAGATCCCTTGATCCACGTGACAGGAAGCGTGACACTTCTGCTGCAGCTCGGGAGGAAAGCGCACGTGCATGCCCCCACTCGAGACGAGGCCTGACTCCCCTGGGGAAATTCAGAAGCACCCCAAATCCATGGCAACAATGGAGAGGAATCTTCAGTTTCCGGCCCCGACTCCACACAGGGTCTTAGGCCCCGGCATGGATGGGAGAGGAATCCCAAGAGGGCCCTAGCAACTCGCATGAGGACTGGCCTTTCCTGAGGCCACCAGAGCGGGTCCCTGAGGTCCCCGTCGTAACTCGAGAAGACCTGCCGCAACTCGAGAAAATCCAGGAGGTTCTCCCCTCCAGGCGAGATGAGGCCCATTTCCGCTGAGGCGTATCGAGGCTGATCACACCTCACCTGTGGAACTTCGAAAGGGTCCTTCACACCCTTGGTGCAAGTCAGGAAGTTCCCCGACATACCCGTCTCCACTCAAGAAGAAACACGAGGGTCCCGCCCACATCCAGAGGAGCCCCGTTTCCGCCTCGAAGCTCGAGATGAGGGATCCTTTCCCTGCTTCGTCGGGAAAGAGTTCCCGGCGTTCCCGTCGCATCTCAAGAGGAGGCCCTCTCACCAGGAACGCCGAGAGGAATTCCAGGGTCGTGAAACCATTCCAAGAGTCCCCCAGATGTCTCAGTCCATTCCAGAGGAACCTCTTTTCCTTTCACCGGCTCGTCTTTCACACCGAGGATCGAATCACACCAAGGTGGCACGTGGCACGGGTCTGTGAGAAAGCCTCGAGGGAAAGCCTCGAGGGAAAGCCACAGATCCCTTGATCCACGTGACAGGAAGCATGACACTACTGCTGCAGCTCGGGAGGAAAGTGCACGTGCATGCCCCCACTCGAGACGAGGCCTGACTCCCCTGGGGAGACTCAGAAGCACCCCAAGATCCATGGCATCACTGGAGAGGAATGCTCAGGTTCCGACCCCGACTCCACACAAGGTCTTAGGCCCCGGCATGGACGGCAGAGGAATCCCGAGAGGGCCCCTAGCAACTCGCATGGGGACTGGCCTTTCCTGAGGCCACCAGAGCGGGTCCCTGGGGTCCCCGTCGTAACTCGAGAAGACCTGCCGCAACTCGAGAAAATCCAGGATGTTCTCCCCTCCAGGCGAGATGAGGCCCATTTCCGCTGAGGCGTCTCGAGGCTGATCACACCTCACCTCTGGAACTTCGAAAGGGTCCTTCACACCCTTGGTGCGAGTCAAGACGTTCCCGAACATACCCGTCTCCACTCGAGAGGAAACACGAGGGGCCCGCCCACATCCAGAGAAGCCCCGTTCGGCTTCGTAGCTGGAGATGAGGGATCCTTTCCCTGCTTCATCGGGAAAGAGTTCCCGGCATTCCCGTCGCATTTCAAGAGGAGGCCCTCTCAACAGGAACGGCGAGTGGAACAGCAGGGTCGTGTCACCATTCCAAGAGTCCCCCAGATGTCTCAGTCCATTCCAGAGGAACCTCTTTTCCCTTCACGGGCTCGTCTTTCACGCCGAGGATTGACTCACACCAAGGTGGCCCGTGTCACGGCCCTGTGGGAAAGCCTCGTGGGAAAGCCTCGAGGGAAAGCCTCGAGGGAAAGCCACAGATCCCTTGATCCACGTGACAGGAAGCGTGACACTACTGCTGCAATTCGGGAGGAAAGCGCACGTGCATGCCCCCACTCGAAACGAGGCCTGACTCCCCTGGGGATACTCAGAAGCACCCCAAGATCAATGGCAACACTGGAGAGGAATCCTCAGGTCCCGGCCCCGACACCACACAAGGTCTTAGGACCCGGCATGGATGGGAGAGGAATCCCGAGAGGGCCCCTAGCAAGTCGCATGGGGACTGGCCTTTCCTGAGGCCACCAGAGCGAGTCCCTGAGGTCCCCGTCTTAACTCGAGAACACCTGGTGCAACTCGAGAAAATCTAGGAGGTTCTCCCCCCGACGCGAGATAAGGCCCATTTCCGCTGAGGCGTCTCGAGGCTGATCACACCTCACCTCTGGAACTTCGAAAGGGTCCTTAAACACGCTTGGTGCAAATCAAGAAGTTCCCCTACATTCGCGTTTCCACTCGAGAGGAAACACGAGGGTCACGCCCACATCCAGAGGAGCCCCGTAGCTCGAGATGAGGGATCCTTTCCCAGCTTCGTTGGGCAAGAGTTCCCGGCGTTCCCGTCGCATCTCAAGAGGAGGCCCTCTCAACAGGAACGGCGAGAGGAACTCCAGGGTCGTGCCACCATTCCAAGAGTCCCCCAGAGGTCTCTGTCCATTCCAGAGGAAACTCTTTTCCTTTCACCGGCTCGTCTTTCAAGCCGAGGATCGACTCACACCAAGGTGGCAGGTGGCAGGCCCTGTGGGAAAGCCTCGTTGGAAAGCCTGGAGGGAAAGCCTCGAGGGAAAGCCACAGATCCCTTGATCCACGTGACAGGAAGCGTGACACTAATGCTGCAGCTCGGGAGGAAAGCGCACTTGAATAGCCCCCACTCGAGACGAGGCCTGACTCCCCTGGGGAGACTCAAAAGCACCCCAAGAACCATGGCCACAATGGAGAGGAATCCTCAGGTTCCGGCCCCGACTCCACAAGGACTTAGGCCCCGGCATGGACAGGAGAGGAATCCCGAGATGGCCCAGAGCAACTCCTATGGTGACTGGACATTCCTGAGGCCACCAGATCGGGTCCGTGAAGTCCCCGTCGTAACTCAAGAAGACCTGCCGCAACTCGAGAAAACCCAGGAGGTTCTCCCCTCCAGGCGAGATGAGGCCCATTTCTGCTGAGGCGTCTCGAGGCTGATCACACGTCACCTCTGGAACTTCGAAAGAGTCCTTCACACCCGTGGTGCAAATCAAGAAGTTCTCCGACATACCCGTCTCCACTGGAGAGGAAACACGAGGGTCCCGCCCACATCCAGAGGAGCCCCGTTTCCACCTCGTAGCTGGAGATGAGGGATCCCTTCCCTGCTTCGTCAGGAAAGAGTTCCCGGCGTTCCCGTCGCATCTCAAGAGGAGGCCCTCTCAACAGGAACGGCGAGAGGAACTCCAGGTTCGTGCCACCATTCCAAGAGTCCCCCAGATGTCTCAGTCCATTCCAGAGGAACCTCTTTTCCCTTCACCGGCTCGTCTTTCACACCGTGGATCGACTAACACCAAGGTGGCACGTGGCACAGCCCTGTGGGAAAGCCTAGTGGGAAAGCCTCCAGCGAAATCTCGAGGGAAAGCCACAGATCCCTTGATCCACGTGACAGGAAGCATGACACTACTGCTGCAGCTCGGGAGGAAAGCGCACGTGAATAGCCCCCACTCGAGACGAGGCCTGAGTCCCTTGGGGAGACTCAGAAGCACCCCAAGATCCATGGCAACACTGGAGAGGAATCCTCAGGTTCCGGCCCCGACTCCACACAAGGTCTTAGGCCCCGGCATGGACGGGAGAGGAATCCCGAGATGGCCCGTAGCAACTCGCATGGGGACTGGCCTCTGCTGAGTCCACCAGAGCGGGTCCCTGAGGTCCCCGTCGTAACTCGAGAAGACCTGCCGCAACTCGAGAAAATCCAGGAGGTTCTCCCCTCCAGGCGAGATGAGGCCCATTTCCGCTGAGGCGTATCGAGGCTGATCGCACCTCACCTCTGGAATTTCGAAAGGGTCCTTCACACCCTTGGTGCAGATCAAGAAGTTCCCCGACATACCAGTCTCCACGCGAGAGGAAACACGAGGGTCCCGCCCACATCCAGAGGAGCCCCGTGTCCGCCTCGTAGCTCGAGATGAGGGATACTTTCCCTGCATCGTCAGGAAAGAGTTCCCAGCGTTTCCGTCGCATCTCAAGAGGAGGCCCTCTCAAGAGGATCGACGAGAGAAACTCCAGGGTCGTGCCACCATTCCAAGAGACCACCAGATGTCTCAGTCCATTCCAGAGGAACCTCTTTTCCCTTCACCGGCTCGTGTTTCACGCCGAGGATCGACTCACACTAAGGTGGCACGTGGCACAGCCCTGTGGGTAAGCCTCGTTGGAAAGCCTCGAGGGAAAGCCGCAGATCCCTTTATCCACGTGACAGGAAGCATGACACTACTGCTGCAGCTCGGGAGGAAAGCGCACGTGCATGCCCCCACTCGAGACGAGGCCTGACTCCCCTGGGGAGACTAAGAAGCACCCCAAAATCTATGGCAACACTGGAGAGGAATCCTCAGGTTCCGGCCCCGACTCCACACAAGGACTTAGGCCCCGGCATGGACGGGAGAGGAATCCCGAGATTCCCGCTAGCAAATCGCATGCGGACTGGCCTTTCATGAGGCCATCAGAGCGGGTTCCTGAGGTCCCCGTCGTAACTCGAGAAGACCTGCCGCAACTGGAGAAAATCCAGGAGGTTCTCCCCTCCAGGCGAGATGAGGCCCATTTCCGCTAAGGCGTCTCCAGGCTGATCACACTTCACCTCTGGAACTTCGAAAGGGTCCTTCACACCTTTGGTGCAAATCAAGAAGTTCCCCGAAATACCCGTCTCCACTCCAGAGGAAACACGAGGGTCCCGCCCACATCCAGAGGAGACCCGTTTCCGCCTCGTAGCTCGAGATGAGGGATCCTTTCCCTGCTTCGTCGGGCAAGAGTTCCCGGCGTTCCTGTCGCATCTCAAGAGGAAGCCCTCTCAAGAGGATCGACGAGAGGAACTCCAGGATCGTGCCACCATTCCAAGAGTCCCCCAGATGTCTCAGTCCATTCCAGAGGAACCTCTTTTCCCTTCACCGGCTCGTATTTCACGCCGCGGATCCACTCACATCAAGGTGGCACGTGGCACAGCCCTGTGGGAAAGCCTCGTGGGAAAGCCTCGAGGGAAAGCAGCAGATCCCTTAATCCACGAGACAGGAAGCGTGACACTACTGCTGCAGCTCGGGAGGAAAGCGCACGTGCATGCCCCAACACGAGAGAGGCCTGACTCCCATGGGGAGACTCAGAAGCAACCAAAGATCCATGGCAACACTGGAGAGGAATCCTCAGGTTCCAGCCCCGACTCCACACAAGGTCTTAGGCCCCGGCATGGACAGCAGAGGAATCCCGAGATGGCCCCTAGCAACCCGCAGGGCGACTGGCCTTTCCTGAGGCCACCAGAGCGGGTCCCTGAGGTCCCCGTCGTAACTCGAAAAGACCTGCCGCAACTAGAGATAATCCAGGAGGTTTTCCCCCCAGGCGAGATGAGGCCCATTCCCGCTGAGGCGTCTCGAGGCTGATCACATCTCACCTCTGGAACTTCAAAAGGGTCCTTCACACCCTTGGTGCAAATCACGAAGTTCCCCGACATACCCGTCTCCACTCGAGAGGAAACACGAGGGTCCCGCCCACATCCAGAGGAGCCCCGTTTCCGCCTCGTAGCTCGAGATGAGGGATCCTTTCTCTGTTTCGTCGGGCAAGATTTCCCGGCGTTCCCGTCGCATCTCAAGAGGAGGCCCTCTCAACAGGAACGGCGAGAGGAACTCCAGGGTCGTGCCACCATTCCAAGAGTCCCCCAGAGGTCTCTGTCCATTCCAGAGGAAACTCTTTTCCTTTCACCGGCTCGTCTTTCAAGCCGAGGATCGACTCACACCAAGGTGGCAGGTGGCAGGCCCTGTGGGAAAGCCTCGTTGGAAAGCCTGGAGGGAAAGCCTCGAGGGAAAGCCACAGATCCCTTGATCCACGTGACAGGAAGCGTGACACTAATGCTGCAGCTCGGGAGGAAAGCGCACTTGAATAGCCCCCACTCGAGACGAGGCCTGACTCCCCTGGGGAGACTCAAAAGCACCCCAAGAACCATGGCCACAATGGAGAGGAATCCTCAGGTTCCGGCCCCGACTCCACAAGGACTTAGGCCCCGGCATGGACAGGAGAGGAATCCCGAGATGGCCCAGAGCAACTCCTATGGTGACTGGACATTCCTGAGGCCACCAGATCGGGTCCGTGAAGTCCCCGTCGTAACTCAAGAAGACCTGCCGCAACTCGAGAAAACCCAGGAGGTTCTCCCCTCCAGGCGAGATGAGGCCCATTTCTGCTGAGGCGTCTCGAGGCTGATCACACGTCACCTCTGGAACTTCGAAAGAGTCCTTCACACCCGTGGTGCAAATCAAGAAGTTCTCCGACATACCCGTCTCCACTGGAGAGGAAACACGAGGGTCCCGCCCACATCCAGAGGAGCCCCGTTTCCACCTCGTAGCTGGAGATGAGGGATCCCTTCCCTGCTTCGTCAGGAAAGAGTTCCCGGCGTTCCCGTCGCATCTCAAGAGGAGGCCCTCTCAACAGGAACGGCGAGAGGAACTCCAGGTTCGTGCCACCATTCCAAGAGTCCCCCAGATGTCTCAGTCCATTCCAGAGGAACCTCTTTTCCCTTCACCGGCTCGTCTTTCACACCGTGGATCGACTAACACCAAGGTGGCACGTGGCACAGCCCTGTGGGAAAGCCTAGTGGGAAAGCCTCCAGCGAAATCTCGAGGGAAAGCCACAGATCCCTTGATCCACGTGACAGGAAGCATGACACTACTGCTGCAGCTCGGGAGGAAAGCGCACGTGAATAGCCCCCACTCGAGACGAGGCCTGAGTCCCTTGGGGAGACTCAGAAGCACCCCAAGATCCATGGCAACACTGGAGAGGAATCCTCAGGTTCCGGCCCCGACTCCACACAAGGTCTTAGGCCCCGGCATGGACGGGAGAGGAATCCCGAGATGGCCCGTAGCAACTCGCATGGGGACTGGCCTCTGCTGAGTCCACCAGAGCGGGTCCCTGAGGTCCCCGTCGTAACTCGAGAAGACCTGCCGCAACTCGAGAAAATCCAGGAGGTTCTCCCCTCCAGGCGAGATGAGGCCCATTTCCGCTGAGGCGTCTCGAGGCTGATCGCACCTCACCTCTGGAATTTCGAAAGGGTCCTTCACACCCTTGGTGCAGATCAAGAAGTTCCCCGACATACCAGTCTCCACGCGAGAGGAAACACGAGGGTCCCGCCCACATCCAGAGGAGCCCCGTGTCCGCCTCGTAGCTCGAGATGAGGGATACTTTCCCTGCATCGTCAGGAAAGAGTTCCCAGCGTTTCCGTCGCATCTCAAGAGGAGGCCCTCTCAAGAGGATCGACGAGAGAAACTCCAGGGTCGTGCCACCATTCCAAGAGACCACCAGATGTCTCAGTCCATTCCAGAGGAACCTCTTTTCCCTTCACCGGCTCGTGTTTCACGCCGAGGATCGACTCACACTAAGGTGGCACGTGGCACAGCCCTGTGGGTAAGCCTCGTTGGAAAGCCTCGAGGGAAAGCCGCAGATCCCTTTATCCACGTGACAGGAAGCATGACACTACTGCTGCAGCTCGGGAGGAAAGCGCACGTGCATGCCCCCACTCGAGACGAGGCCTGACTCCCCTGGGGAGACTAAGAAGCACCCCAAAATCTATGGCAACACTGGAGAGGAATCCTCAGGTTCCGGCCCCGACTCCACACAAGGACTTAGGCCCCGGCATGGACGGGAGAGGAATCCCGAGATTCCCGCTAGCAAATCGCATGCGGACTGGCCTTTCATGAGGCCATCAGAGCGGGTTCCTGAGGTCCCCGTCGTAACTCGAGAAGACCTGCCGCAACTGGAGAAAATCCAGGAGGTTCTCCCCTCCAGGCGAGATGAGGCCCATTTCCGCTAAGGCGTCTCCAGGCTGATCACACTTCACCTCTGGAACTTCGAAAGGGTCCTTCACACCTTTGGTGCAAATCAAGAAGTTCCCCGAAATACCCGTCTCCACTCCAGAGGAAACACGAGGGTCCCGCCCACATCCAGAGGAGACCCGTTTCCGCCTCGTAGCTCGAGATGAGGGATCCTTTCCCTGCTTCGTCGGGCAAGAGTTCCCGGCGTTCCTGTCGCATCTCAAGAGGAAGCCCTCTCAAGAGGATCGACGAGAGGAACTCCAGGATCGTGCCACCATTCCAAGAGTCCCCCAGATGTCTCAGTCCATTCCAGAGGAACCTCTTTTCCCTTCACCGGCTCGTATTTCACGCCGCGGATCCACTCACATCAAGGTGGCACGTGGCACAGCCCTGTGGGAAAGCCTCGTGGGAAAGCCTCGAGGGAAAGCAGCAGATCCCTTAATCCACGAGACAGGAAGCGTGACACTACTGCTGCAGCTCGGGAGGAAAGCGCACGTGCATGCCCCAACACGAGAGAGGCCTGACTCCCATGGGGAGACTCAGAAGCAACCAAAGATCCATGGCAACACTGGAGAGGAATCCTCAGGTTCCAGCCCCGACTCCACACAAGGTCTTAGGCCCCGGCATGGACAGCAGAGGAATCCCGAGATGGCCCCTAGCAACCCGCAGGGCGACTGGCCTTTCCTGAGGCCACCAGAGCGGGTCCCTGAGGTCCCCGTCGTAACTCGAAAAGACCTGCCGCAACTAGAGATAATCCAGGAGGTTTTCCCCCCAGGCGAGATGAGGCCCATTCCCGCTGAGGCGTCTCGAGGCTGATCACATCTCACCTCTGGAACTTCAAAAGGGTCCTTCACACCCTTGGTGCAAATCACGAAGTTCCCCGACATACCCGTCTCCACTCGAGAGGAAACACGAGGGTCCCGCCCACATCCAGAGGAGCCCCGTTTCCGCCTCGTAGCTCGAGATGAGGGATCCTTTCTCTGTTTCGTCGGGCAAGATTTCCCGGCGTTCCCGTCGCATCTCAAGAGGAGGCCCTCTCAACAGGAACGGCGAGAGGAACTCCAGGGTCGTGCCACCATTCCAAGAGTCCCCCAGAGGTCTCTGTCCATTCCAGAGGAAACTCTTTTCCTTTCACCGGCTCGTCTTTCAAGCCGAGGATCGACTCACACCAAGGTGGCAGGTGGCAGGCCCTGTGGGAAAGCCTCGTTGGAAAGCCTGGAGGGAAAGCCTCGAGGGAAAGCCACAGATCCCTTGATCCACGTGACAGGAAGCGTGACACTAATGCTGCAGCTCGGGAGGAAAGCGCACTTGAATAGCCCCCACTCGAGACGAGGCCTGACTCCCCTGGGGAGACTCAAAAGCACCCCAAGAACCATGGCCACAATGGAGAGGAATCCTCAGGTTCCGGCCCCGACTCCACAAGGACTTAGGCCCCGGCATGGACAGGAGAGGAATCCCGAGATGGCCCAGAGCAACTCCTATGGTGACTGGACATTCCTGAGGCCACCAGATCGGGTCCGTGAAGTCCCCGTCGTAACTCAAGAAGACCTGCCGCAACTCGAGAAAACCCAGGAGGTTCTCCCCTCCAGGCGAGATGAGGCCCATTTCTGCTGAGGCGTCTCGAGGCTGATCACACGTCACCTCTGGAACTTCGAAAGAGTCCTTCACACCCGTGGTGCAAATCAAGAAGTTCTCCGACATACCCGTCTCCACTGGAGAGGAAACACGAGGGTCCCGCCCACATCCAGAGGAGCCCCGTTTCCACCTCGTAGCTGGAGATGAGGGATCCCTTCCCTGCTTCGTCAGGAAAGAGTTCCCGGCGTTCCCGTCGCATCTCAAGAGGAGGCCCTCTCAACAGGAACGGCGAGAGGAACTCCAGGTTCGTGCCACCATTCCAAGAGTCCCCCAGATGTCTCAGTCCATTCCAGAGGAACCTCTTTTCCCTTCACCGGCTCGTCTTTCACACCGTGGATCGACTAACACCAAGGTGGCACGTGGCACAGCCCTGTGGGAAAGCCTAGTGGGAAAGCCTCCAGCGAAATCTCGAGGGAAAGCCACAGATCCCTTGATCCACGTGACAGGAAGCATGACACTACTGCTGCAGCTCGGGAGGAAAGCGCACGTGAATAGCCCCCACTCGAGACGAGGCCTGAGTCCCTTGGGGAGACTCAGAAGCACCCCAAGATCCATGGCAACACTGGAGAGGAATCCTCAGGTTCCGGCCCCGACTCCACACAAGGTCTTAGGCCCCGGCATGGACGGGAGAGGAATCCCGAGATGGCCCGTAGCAACTCGCATGGGGACTGGCCTCTGCTGAGTCCACCAGAGCGGGTCCCTGAGGTCCCCGTCGTAACTCGAGAAGACCTGCCGCAACTCGAGAAAATCCAGGAGGTTCTCCCCTCCAGGCGAGATGAGGCCCATTTCCGCTGAGGCGTCTCGAGGCTGATCGCACCTCACCTCTGGAATTTCGAAAGGGTCCTTCACACCCTTGGTGCAGATCAAGAAGTTCCCCGACATACCAGTCTCCACGCGAGAGGAAACACGAGGGTCCCGCCCACATCCAGAGGAGCCCCGTGTCCGCCTCGTAGCTCGAGATGAGGGATACTTTCCCTGCATCGTCAGGAAAGAGTTCCCAGCGTTTCCGTCGCATCTCAAGAGGAGGCCCTCTCAAGAGGATCGACGAGAGAAACTCCAGGGTCGTGCCACCATTCCAAGAGACCACCAGATGTCTCAGTCCATTCCAGAGGAACCTCTTTTCCCTTCACCGGCTCGTGTTTCACGCCGAGGATCGACTCACACTAAGGTGGCACGTGGCACAGCCCTGTGGGTAAGCCTCGTTGGAAAGCCTCGAGGGAAAGCCGCAGATCCCTTTATCCACGTGACAGGAAGCATGACACTACTGCTGCAGCTCGGGAGGAAAGCGCACGTGCATGCCCCCACTCGAGACGAGGCCTGACTCCCCTGGGGAGACTAAGAAGCACCCCAAAATCTATGGCAACACTGGAGAGGAATCCTCAGGTTCCGGCCCCGACTCCACACAAGGACTTAGGCCCCGGCATGGACGGGAGAGGAATCCCGAGATTCCCGCTAGCAAATCGCATGCGGACTGGCCTTTCATGAGGCCATCAGAGCGGGTTCCTGAGGTCCCCGTCGTAACTCGAGAAGACCTGCCGCAACTGGAGAAAATCCAGGAGGTTCTCCCCTCCAGGCGAGATGAGGCCCATTTCCGCTAAGGCGTCTCCAGGCTGATCACACTTCACCTCTGGAACTTCGAAAGGGTCCTTCACACCTTTGGTGCAAATCAAGAAGTTCCCCGAAATACCCGTCTCCACTCCAGAGGAAACACGAGGGTCCCGCCCACATCCAGAAGAGACCCGTTTCCGCCTCGTAGCTCGAGATGAGGGATCCTTTCCCTGCTTCGTCGGGCAAGAGTTCCCGGCGTTCCTGTCGCATCTCAAGAGGAAGCCCTCTCAAGAGGATCGACGAGAGGAACTCCAGGATCGTGCCACCATTCCAAGAGTCCCCCAGATGTCTCAGTCCATTCCAGAGGAACCTCTTTTCCCTTCACCGGCTCGTATTTCACGCCGCGGATCCACTCACATCAAGGTGGCACGTGGCACAGCCCTGTGGGAAAGCCTCGTGGGAAAGCCTCGAGGGAAAGCAGCAGATCCCTTAATCCACGAGACAGGAAGCGTGACACTACTGCTGCAGCTCGGGAGGAAAGCGCACGTGCATGCCCCAACACGAGAGAGGCCTGACTCCCATGGGGAGACTCAGAAGCAACCAAAGATCCATGGCAACACTGGAGAGGAATCCTCAGGTTCCAGCCCCGACTCCACACAAGGTCTTAGGCCCCGGCATGGACAGCAGAGGAATCCCGAGATGGCCCCTAGCAACCCGCAGGGCGACTGGCCTTTCCTGAGGCCACCAGAGCGGGTCCCTGAGGTCCCCGTCGTAACTCGAAAAGACCTGCCGCAACTAGAGATAATCCAGGAGGTTTTCCCCCCAGGCGAGATGAGGCCCATTCCCGCTGAGGCGTCTCGAGGCTGATCACATCTCACCTCTGGAACTTCAAAAGGGTCCTTCACACCCTTGGTGCAAATCACGAAGTTCCCCGACATACCCGTCTCCACTCGAGAGGAAACACGAGGGTCCCGCCCACATCCAGAGGAGCCCCGTTTCCGCCTCGTAGCTCGAGATGAGGGATCCTTTCTCTGTTTCGTCGGGCAAGATTTCCCGGCGTTCCCGTCGCATCTCAAGAGGAGGACCTCTCAACAGGAACGGCGAGAGGAACTCCAGGGTCGTGCCACCATTCCAAGAGTCCCCCAGATGTCTCATTCCATTCAAAAGGAAACTCTTTCCCCTTCCCCGGCTCGTCTTTCACGCCGAGGATTGACTCACACCAAGGTGGCACGTGGCACAGCCCTGTGGGAAAGCCTCGTGGAAAAGCCTCGAGGGAAAGCCACAGATCCCTTGATCCACGTGACAGGAAGCGTGACACTACTGCTGCAGCTCGGGAGGAAAGTGCACGTGCATGCCCCCACTCGAGACGAGGCCTGACTCCCCTGGGGAGACTCAGAAGCACCCCAAGATCCATGGCATCACTGGATAGGTATCCTCAGTTTCCGGCCCCGAATCCACACAAGGTCTTAGGCCCCGGCATGGATGGGAGAGGAATCCCGAGAGGGCCCCTAGCAACTCGCATGGGGACTGGCCTTTCCTGAGGCCAACAGATCGGGTCCCTGAGGTCCACGTCGTAACTCGAGAAGTCCTGCCGCAACTCGAGAAAATCCAGGTTTTCTCCCCTCCAGGCGAGATGAGGCCCATTTCCCTGAGGCGTCTCGTGGCTCATCCACCTCACCTCTGGAACTTAGAAAGGGTCCTTCACACCCTTGGTGCAAATCAAAAAATTCCCCGACATACCCGTCTCCACTCGAGAGGTAACACGAGGGTCCCCACCACATCCAGAGGAGCCCCGTTTCCGCCTCATAGCTCGAGGTGAGGGATCCTTTCCCTGATTCGTCGGGAAAGAGTTCCCGGCGTTCCGTCGCATCTCAAGAGGAGGCCCTCTCAACAGGCACGGCGAGAGGAACTCCAGGGTCGTGCCACCATTCCAAGAGTACCCCAGATGTCTCAGTCCATTCCAGAGGAACCTCTTTTCCCTTCACCGCCTCGTCTTTCACGCCGAGGATCGATTCACACCAAGGTGGCACGTGGCACAGCCCTGTGGGAAAGCCTCGTGGGAAAGCCTCGAGGGAAAGCCACAGATCCCTTGATCCACGTGACAGGAAGCGTGAAACTACTGCTGCAGCTCGGGAGGAAAACGCACGTGAATAGCCCCCAATCGAGACGAGGCCTGAGTCCCCTGGGGAGACTCAGAAGCACCCCAAGATCCATGGCAACACTGGAGAGGAATCCTCAGGTTCCGGCCCAGACTCCACACAAGGTCTTAGGCCTCGGCATGGACGGGAGAGGAATCCCGAGAGGGACCCTAGCAACTCGCATGGGACTGGCCTTTCCTGAGCCCACCAGAGCGGGTCCCTGAGGTCCCGGTCATAACTCGAGAAGCCCTGCCGCAACTCGAGAAAATCCAGGAGGTTCACCCCTCCAGGCGAGATGAGGCCCATTCCCGCTGAGGCGTCTCGAGGCTGATCACACCTCACCTCTGGAACTTCAAAAGGGTCCTTCACACCCTTGGTGCAAATCACGAAGTTCCCCGACATACCCGTCTCCACTCGAGAGGAAACACGAGGGTCCCGCCCACATTCAGAGGAGCCCCGTTTCCGCCTCGTAGCTCGAGATGAGGGATCCTTTCCCTGTTTCGTCGGGCAAGAGTTTCCGGCGTTCCCGTCGCATCTCAAGAGGAGGCCCTCTCAATAGGAACGGCGAGAGGAACTCCAGGGTCGTGCCACCATTCCAAGAGTTCCCCAGATGTCTCATTCCATTCAAGAGGAACCTCTTTTCCCTTCCCCGGCTCGTCTTTCACACCGAGGATTGACTCACACCAAGGTGGCACGTGGCACAGCCCTGTGGGAAAGCCTCGTTGGAAAGCCTCGAGGGAAAGCCACAGATCCCTTGATCCACGTGACAGGAAGCGTGACACTACTGCTGCAGCTCGGGAGGAAAGTGCACGTGCATGGCCCAACTCGAGACGACGCCTGACTCCACTGGGGAGACTCAGAAGCACCCCAAGATCCATGGCATCACAGGAGAGGTATCCTCAGTTTCCGGCCCCGACTCCACACAAGGTCCTAGGCCCCGGCATGGTTCGGAGAGGAATCCCGAGAGGGCCCCTAGCAACTCGCATGGCGACTGGCCTTTCCTAAGGCCACCAGAGCGGGTCCCTGAGGTCCCCGTCGTAACTCGAGAAGACCTGCCGCAACTCGAGAAAATCCAGGAGGTTCTCCCCTCCAGGCGAGATGAGGCCCATTTCCGCTGAGGCGTATCGAGGCTGATCACACCTCACCTGTGGAACTTCGAAAGGGTCCTTCACACCCTTGGTGCAAGTCAAGAAGTTCCCCGACATACCCGTCTCCACTCAAGAAGAAACACGAGGGTCCCGCCCACATCCAGAGGAGCCCCGTTTCCGCCTCGAAGCTCGAGATGAGGGATCCTTTCCCTGCTTCGTCGGGAAAGAGTTCCCGGCGTTCCCGTCGCATCTCAAGAGGAGGCCCTCTCACCAGGAACGCCGAGAGGAATTCCAGGGTCGTGAAACCATTCCAAGAGTCCCCCAGATGTCTCAGTCCATTCCAGAGGAACCTCTTTTCCTTTCACCGGCTCGTCTTTCACACCGAGGATCGAATCACACCAAGGTGGCACGTGGCACGGGTCTGTGAGAAAGCCTCGAGGGAAAGCCTCGAGGGAAAGCCTCGAGGGAAAGCCACAGATCCCTTGATCCACGTGACAGGAAGCGTGACACAACTGCTGAAGCTCGGGAGGAAAGCGCACTTGCATGCCCCCACTCGAGACGAGGCCTGACTCCCCTGGGGAGACTCAGAAGCACCCCAAGATCCATGGCAACACTGGAGAGGAATCCTCAGGTTCCGGCCCCGACTCCACACAAGGTCTTAGGCCCCGGCATGGACGGGAGAGGAATCCCGAGAGGTCCCCTAGCAACTCGCATGGGGACTGGCCTTTCCTGAGGCCACCAGAGCGGGTCCCTGAGGTCCCCGTCGAAACTCGAGAAGACCTGCCGCAACTCGAGAATATCCAGGAGGTTCTCCCCTCCAGGCGAGATGAGGCCCATTTCTGCTGAGGTGTCTCGAGGCTGATTACACCTCACCTCTGGAACTTCGAAAGGGTCCTTCACACCCTTGGTGCGAGTCAAGAAGTTCCCCGACATACCCGTCTCCACTCGAGAGGAAACACGAGGGTCCCGCCCACATCCAGAGGAGCCCCGTTTCGGCCTCGTAGCTCGAGATGAGGGATCCTTTCCCTACTTCGTCGGGAAAGAGTTCCCGGCGTTCCCGTCGCATCTCAAGATGAGGCCCTCTCATCAGGAACGGCTAGAGGAACTCCAGGGTCGTGCCACAATTCCAAGAGTCCCCCAGATGTCTCAGTCCATTCCAGAGGAACCTCTTTTCCTTTCACCGGCTCGTCTTTCACACCGAGGATCGAATCACACCAAGGTGGCACGTGGCACGGCCCTGTGAGAAAGCCTCGTGGGAAAGCCTCGAGGGAAAGCCTCGAGGGAAAGCCACAGATCCCTTGATCCACGTGACAGGAAGCGTGACACAACTGCTGAAGCTCGGGAGGAAAGCGCACTTGCATGCCCCCACTCGAGACGAGGCCTGACTCCCCTGGGGAGACTCAGAAGCACCCCAAGATCCATGGCAACACTGGAGAGGAATCCTCAGGTTCCGGCCCCGACTCCACACAAGGTCTTAGTCCCCGGCATGGACGGGAGAGGAATCCCGAGAGGTCCCCAAGCAACTCGCATGGGGACTGGCCTTTCCTGAGGCCACAAGAGCGGGTTCCTGAGGTCCCCGTCGTAACTCGAGAAGACCTGCCGAAACTCGAGAAATCCAGGAGGTTCTCGCCTCCAGGCGAGATGAGGCCCATTTCCGCTGAGGCGTCTCGAGGCTAATCACACCTCACCTCTGGAACTTCGAAAGGGTCCTTCACACCCTCGGTGCAAATCAAGAAGTTCCCCGACATACCCGTCTCCACTCGAGAGGAAACACGAGGGTCCCCACCACATCCAGAGGAGCCAAGATTCCGCCTCGTAACTCGAGATGAGGGATCCTTTCCCTGCTTCGTCGGGCAAGAGTTCCCGGCGTTCCCGTCGCATCTCAAGAGCAGGCCCTCTCAACAGGAACGGCGAGAGGAACTCCAGGGTCGTGCCACCATTCCAAGAGTCCCCCAGATGTCTCAGTCCATTCCAGAGGAACCTCTTTTCCTTTCACCGGCTTGTCTTTCACACCGAGGATTGACTCACACCAAGGTGGCCCGTGTCACGGCCCTGTGGGAAAGCCTAGTGGGAAAGCCTCGAGGGAAAGCCACAGATCCCTTGATCCACGTGACAGGAAGCATGACACTACTGCTGCAGCTCGGGAGGAAAGTGCACGTGCATGCCCCCACTCGAGACGAGGCCTGACTCCCCTGGGGAGACTCAGAAGCACCCCAAGATCCATGGCATCACTGGAGAGGAATGCTCAGGTTCCGACCCCGACTCCACACAAGGTCTTAGGCCCCGGCATGGACGGCAGAGGAATCCCGAGAGGGCCCCTAGCAACTCGCATGGGGACTGGCCTTTCCTGAGGCCACCAGAGCGGGTCCCTGGGGTCCCCGTCGTAACTCGAGAAGACCTGCCGCAACTCGAGAAAATCCAGGATGTTCTCCCCTCCAGGCGAGATGAGGCCCATTTCCGCTGAGGCGTCTCGAGGCTGATCACACCTCACCTCTGGAACTTCGAAAGGGTCCTTCACACCCTTGGTGCGAGTCAAGAAGTTCCCGAACATACCCGTCTCCACTCGAGAGGAAACACGAGGGGCCCGCCCACATCCAGAGAAGCCCCGTTCGGCTTCGTAGCTGGAGATGAGGGATCCTTTCCCTGCTTCATCGGGAAAGAGTTCCCGGCATTCCCGTCGCATTTCAAGAGGAGGCCCTCTCAACAGGAACGGCGAGTGGAACAGCAGGGTCGTGTCACCATTCCAAGAGTCCCCCAGATGTCTCAGTCCATTCCAGAGGAACCTCTTTTCCCTTCACGGGCTCGTCTTTCACGCCGAGGATTGACTCACACCAAGGTGGCCCGTGTCACGGCCCTGTGGGAAAGCCTCGTGGGAAAGCCTCGAGGGAAAGCCTCGAGGGAAAGCCACAGATCCCTTGATCCACGTGACAGGAAGCGTGACACTACTGCTGCAATTCGGGAGGAAAGCGCACGTGCATGCCCCCACTCGAAACGAGGCCTGACTCCCCTGGGGATACTCAGAAGCACCCCAAGATCAATGGCAACACTGGAGAGGAATCCTCAGGTCCCGGCCCCGACACCACACAAGGTCTTAGGACCCGGCATGGATGGGAGAGGAATCCCGAGAGGGCCCCTAGCAAGTCGCATGGGGACTGGCCTTTCCTGAGGCCACCAGAGCGAGTCCCTGAGGTCCCCGTCTTAACTCGAGAACACCTGGTGCAACTCGAGAAAATCTAGGAGGTTCTCCCCCCGACGCGAGATAAGGCCCATTTCCGCTGAGGCGTCTCGAGGCTGATCACACCTCACCTCTGGAACTTCGAAAGGGTCCTTAAACACGCTTGGTGCAAATCAAGAAGTTCCCCTACATTCGCGTTTCCACTCGAGAGGAAACACGAGGGTCACGCCCACATCCAGAGGAGCCCCGTAGCTCGAGATGAGGGATCCTTTCCCAGCTTCGTTGGGCAAGAGTTCCCGGCGTTCCCGTCGCATCTCAAGAGGAGGCCCTCTCAACAGGAACGGCGAGAGGAACTCCAGGGTCGTGCCACCATTCCAAGAGTCCCCCAGAGGTCTCTGTCCATTCCAGAGGAAACTCTTTTCCTTTCACCGGCTCGTCTTTCAAGCCGAGGATCGACTCACACCAAGGTGGCAGGTGGCAGGCCCTGTGGGAAAGCCTCGTTGGAAAGCCTGGAGGGAAAGCCTCGAGGGAAAGCCACAGATCCCTTGATCCACGTGACAGGAAGCGTGACACTAATGCTGCAGCTCGGGAGGAAAGCGCACTTGAATAGCCCCCACTCGAGACGAGGCCTGACTCCCCTGGGGAGACTCAAAAGCACCCCAAGAACCATGGCCACAATGGAGAGGAATCCTCAGGTTCCGGCCCCGACTCCACAAGGACTTAGGCCCCGGCATGGACAGGAGAGGAATCCCGAGATGGCCCAGAGCAACTCCTATGGTGACTGGACATTCCTGAGGCCACCAGATCGGGTCCGTGAAGTCCCCGTCGTAACTCAAGAAGACCTGCCGCAACTCGAGAAAACCCAGGAGGTTCTCCCCTCCAGGCGAGATGAGGCCCATTTCTGCTGAGGCGTCTCGAGGCTGATCACACGTCACCTCTGGAACTTCGAAAGAGTCCTTCACACCCGTGGTGCAAATCAAGAAGTTCTCCGACATACCCGTCTCCACTGGAGAGGAAACACGAGGGTCCCGCCCACATCCAGAGGAGCCCCGTTTCCACCTCGTAGCTGGAGATGAGGGATCCCTTCCCTGCTTCGTCAGGAAAGAGTTCCCGGCGTTCCCGTCGCATCTCAAGAGGAGGCCCTCTCAACAGGAACGGCGAGAGGAACTCCAGGTTCGTGCCACCATTCCAAGAGTCCCCCAGATGTCTCAGTCCATTCCAGAGGAACCTCTTTTCCCTTCACCGGCTCGTCTTTCACACCGTGGATCGACTAACACCAAGGTGGCACGTGGCACAGCCCTGTGGGAAAGCCTAGTGGGAAAGCCTCCAGCGAAATCTCGAGGGAAAGCCACAGATCCCTTGATCCACGTGACAGGAAGCATGACACTACTGCTGCAGCTCGGGAGGAAAGCGCACGTGAATAGCCCCCACTCGAGACGAGGCCTGAGTCCCTTGGGGAGACTCAGAAGCACCCCAAGATCCATGGCAACACTGGAGAGGAATCCTCAGGTTCCGGCCCCGACTCCACACAAGGTCTTAGGCCCCGGCATGGACGGGAGAGGAATCCCGAGATGGCCCGTAGCAACTCGCATGGGGACTGGCCTCTGCTGAGTCCACCAGAGCGGGTCCCTGAGGTCCCCGTCGTAACTCGAGAAGACCTGCCGCAACTCGAGAAAATCCAGGAGGTTCTCCCCTCCAGGCGAGATGAGGCCCATTTCCGCTGAGGCGTCTCGAGGCTGATCGCACCTCACCTCTGGAATTTCGAAAGGGTCCTTCACACCCTTGGTGCAGATCAAG
>NW_026292170.1:0-23743 GCF_023091745.1 Budorcas taxicolor | reverse complement strand
GCCTTTTTTCGGAGCCCAAAATAGAACGTTTTCATCACTTTCCAGACACTTTTCTGCCTTTTCGTTGTTTTTCCGTCCCTGATCGCACGTCGTGAGCCGCGGGAAGGACGACAACCTAATCCATCACTTATCTGTCACCGGATCCTACGGCACCTTGGGCGAGACAACTTCGCTTCAGGTAGAGGCTGGGCCCGCAAACCGAGGGCGTGGCGCTTGGGACCAGGTCTCCGTCGCTCCGGAGCCCATAACTTTTGATCCGCAAGGAGTTACGCGGCCCACAGCATACCGTTGAAAGCTCTCCGAGAGCACTATGACATGGCAGCTAAGCCCGCTTCGCTGGGCCTCTTTTCCGAGCCCAAAATCGAACGTTTTCATAAGTTTCCGGACACTTTTCTGGTTTTTCGCTATTTTTTCCGTCCCGGATCGCACGTCGTGAGCCGCGGGAAGGACGACAACAAAATCCATCACTTATCTGTCACCGGATCCTACGGCACCTTGGGTGAGACAACTTCGCTTCACGTAGAGGCTGGGCCCGCAAACCGAGGGCGTGGCGTTTGGGACCAGGTCTCCGTCGCTCCGGAGCCCATAACTTTTGATCCGCAAAGAGTTACGCGGCCCACAGCATACCGTTAGAAAGCTCTCCGAGAGCACTACGACGTGGCTGCTAAGCCCGCTTCGCTGGGCCTTTTTTCGGAGCCCAAATTAGAACGTTTTCATCACTTTTCGGACACTTTTCTAGCTTTTCGCTGTTTTTCCATCCCGGATCGCACGTCGTGAGCCGCGGGAAGGACGACAACCAAATCCATCACTTATCTGTCACCGGATCCTACGGCACCTTGGGCGAGACAACTTCGCTTCACGTAGAGGCTGGCCCGCAAACCGAGGGCGTGGCGCTTGGGACCAGGTCTCCGTCGCTCCGATGCCCATAACTTTTGATCCGCAAGGAGTTACGCGGCCCACAGCATACCGTTGGAAAGCTCTCCGAGAGCACTACGAAGTGGCTGCTAAGCCCGCTTCGCTGGGCCTTTTTTCGGAGCCCAAAATAGAACGTTTTCATCACTTTTCGGACACTTTTCTGTCTTTTCGCTGTTTTTCCGTCCCGGATCGCACGTCGTGAGCTGCGGGAAGGACAACAACCAAATCCATCACTTATCTGTCACCGGATACTACGGCACCTTGGGCGAGACAACTTCGCTTCACGTAGAGGCTAGCCCGCAAACCGAGGGCGTGGCGCTTGGGACCAGGTCTCCGTCGCTCCGGAGCCCATAACTTTTGATCCGCAAGGAGTTACGCGGCCCATAGCATACCGTTAGAAAGCTATCCGAGAGCACTACGACGAGGCTGCTAAGCCCGCTTCGCTGGGCCTTTTTTCGGAGCCCAAAATAGAATGTTTTCATCAGTTTTTGGACACTTTTCTACCTTTTCGCTGTTTTTCCGTCCCGGATCGCACGTCGTGAGCCGCGCGAAGGACGACAACCAAATCCATCACTTATCTGTCACCGGATCCTACGGCACCTTGGGCGAGACAACTTCGCTTCACGTAGAGGCTGGCCCGCAAACTGAGGGCGTGGCGCTTGGGACCAGGTCTCCGTCGCTCCGGAGCACATAACTTTTGATCCGCAAGGAGTTACGCGGCCCACAGCATACCGTTGGAAAGCTCTCCGAGAGCTCTACGACGGGGCAGCTAAGTCCGCTTCGATGGGCCTTTTTTCGGAGCCCAAAATAGAATGTTTTCATCACTTTCCGGACACTTTTCTGCCTTTTCGCTGTTTTTCCGTCCCGAATCGCACGTCGTGAGCCGCGGGAAGGACGACAACCAAATCCATCACTTATCTGTCACCGGATCCTACGGCACCATGGGCGAGACAACTTCGCTTCACGTAAAGGCTGGGCCCGCAAACCGAGGGCGTGGCGCTTGGGACCAGGTCTCCGTCGCTCCGGAGCCCATAAGTTTTGATCCGCAAGGAGTTACGCGGCCCACAGCATACCGTTGGAAAGCTCTCCGAGAGCTCTACGACGGGGCAGCTAAGCTTGCTTAGCTGGTCCTTTTTTCGGAGCCCAAAATCGAACGTTTTCATCAGTTTTCGGACACTTTTCTGCCTTTTCATGTTTTTCCGTCCCGGATCGCACGTCGTGAGCCGCGGGAAGGACGACAACCAAATCCATCACTTATCTGTCACCGGATCCTACGGCACCCTGGGCGAGACAACTTCGCTTCACGTAGAGGCTGGGCCCGCAAACCGAGGGCGTGGCGCTTGGGACCAGGTCTCCGTCGCTCCGGAGCCCATAACTTTTGATCCGCAAGGAGTTACGCGGCCCACAGCATACCGTTGGAAAGCTCTCCGAGAACACTACGATGTGGCAGCTAAGCTCGCTTTGCTGGGCCTCTTTTTCGAGCCCAAAATCGAATGTTTTCATCAGTTTCCAGACACTTTTCTGATTTTTTGTTATTTTTCCGTCCCGGATCGCACGTCGTGAGCCGCGGGAAGGACGACAACCAAATCCATCACTTATCTGTCACCGGATCCTACGGCACCTTGGGTGAGAGAACTTCGCTTCACGTAGAGGCTGGGCCCGCAAACCGAGGGCATGGCGTTTGGGACCAGGTCTGCGTCGCTCCGGAGCCCATAACTTTTGATCCGCAAGGAGTTACGCAGCCCACAGCATACTGTTAGAAAGCTCTCCGAGAGCACTACGACGTGGCTGCTAAGCCCGCTTTGCTGGGCCTTTTTTCGGAGCCCAAAATAGAACGTTTTCATCAGTTTTCTGACACTTTTTTGCCTTTTCGCTGTTTTTTCCGTCCCGGATCGCACGTCGTGAGCCGCGGGAAGGACGACAACCTAATCCATCACTTATCTGTCACCGGATCCTACGGCACCTTGGGCGAGACAACTTCGCTTCACGTAGAGGCTGGCCCGCAAACCGAGGGCGTGGCGCTTGGGACCAGGTCTCCGTCGCTCCGGAGCCCATAACTTTTGATCCGCAAGGAGTTACGCGGCCCACAACATACCGTTGGAAAGCTCTCCGAGAGCAGTACGGCGTGGCAGCTAAGCCCGCTTCGTTGGGCCTTTTTTCGGAGCCCAAAATAGAACGTTTTCATCACTTTCCAGACACTATTCTGCCTTTTCGTTGTTTTTCCGTCCCTGATCGCAAGTCGTGAGCCGCGGGAAGGACGACAACCTAATCCATCACTTATCTGTCACCGGATCCTACGGCACCTTGGGCGAGACAACTTCGCTTCAGGTAGAGGCTGGGCCCGCAAACCGAGGGCGTGGCGCTTGGGACCAGGTCTCCGTCGCTCCGGAGCCCATAACTTTTGATCCGCAAGGAGTTACGCGGCCCACAGCATACCGTTGAAAGCTCTCCGAGAGCACTATGACATGGCAGCTAAGCCCGCTTCGCTGGGCCTCTTTTCCGAGCCCAAAATCGAACGTTTTCATAAGTTTCCGGACACTTTTCTGGTTTTTCGCTATTTTTCCGTCCCGGATCGCACGTCGTGAGCCGCGGGAAGGACGACAACAAAATCCATCACTTATCTGTCACCGGATCCTACGGCACCTTGGGTGAGACAACTTCGCTTCACGTAGAGGCTGGGCCCGCAAACCGAGGGCGTGGCGTTTGGGACCAGGTCTCCGTCGCTCCGGAGCCCATAACTTTTGATCCGCAAAGAGTTACGCGGCCCACAGCATACCGTTAGAAAGCTCTCCGAGAGCACTACGACGTGGCTGCTAAGCCCGCTTCGCTGGGCCTTTTTTCGGAGCCCAAATTAGAACGTTTTCATCACTTTTCGGACACTTTTCTAGCTTTTCGCTGTTTTTCCATCCCGGATCGCACGTCGTGAGCCGCGGGAAGGACGACAACCAAATCCATCACTTATCTGTCACCGGATCCTACGGCACCTTGGGCGAGACAACTTCGCTTCACGTAGAGGCTGGCCCGCAAACCGAGGGCGTGGCGCTTGGGACCAGGTCTCCGTCGCTCCGATGCCCATAACTTTTGATCCGCAAGGAGTTACGCGGCCCACAGCATACCGTTGGAAAGCTCTCCGAGAGCACTACGAAGTGGCTGCTAAGCCCGCTTCGCTGGGCCTTTTTTCGGAGCCCAAAATAGAACGTTTTCATCACTTTTCGGACACTTTTCTGTCTTTTCGCTGTTTTTCCGTCCCGGATCGCACGTCGTGAGCTGCGGGAAGGACAACAACCAAATCCATCACTTATCTGTCACCGGATACTACGGCACCTTGGGCGAGACAACTTCGCTTCACGTAGAGGCTAGCCCGCAAACCGAGGGCGTGGCGCTTGGGACCAGGTCTCCGTCGCTCCGGAGACCATAACTTTTGATCCGCAAGGAGTTACGCGGCCCATAGCATACCGTTAGAAAGCTATCCGAGAGCACTACGACGAGGCTGCTAAGCCCGCTTCGCTGGGCCTTTTTTCGGAGCCCAAAATAGAATGTTTTCATCAGTTTTTGGACACTTTTCTACCTTTTCGCTGTTTTTCCGTCCCGGATCGCACGTCGTGAGCCGCGGGAAGGACGACAACCAAATCCATCACTTATCTGTCACCGGATCCTACGGCACCTTGGGCGAGACAACTTCGCTTCACGTAGAGGCTGGCCCGCAAACTGAGGGCGTGGCGCTTGGGACCAGGTCTCCGTCGCTCCGGAGCCCATAACTTTTGATCCGCAAGGAGTTACGCGGCCCACAGCATACCGTTGGAAAGCTCTCCGAGAGCTCTACGACGGGGCAGCTAAGTCCGCTTCGATGGGCCTTTTTTCGGAGCCCAAAATAGAATGTTTTCATCACTTTCCGGACACTTTTCTGCCTTTTCGCTGTTTTTCCGTCCCGAATCGCACGTCGTGAGCCGCGGGAAGGACGACAACCAAATCCATCACTTATCTGTCACCGGATCCTACGGCACCATGGGCGAGACAACTTCGCTTCACGTAAAGGCTGGGCCCGCAAACCGAGGGCGTGGCGCTTGGGACCAGGTCTCCGTCGCTCCGGAGCCCATAAGTTTTGTTCCGCAAGGAGTTACGCGGCCCACAGCATACCGTTGGAAAGCTCTCCGAGAGCTCTACGACGGGGCAGCTAAGCCCGCTTAGCTGGTCCTTTTTTCGGAGCCCAAAATCGAACGTTTTCATCAGTTTTCGGACACTTTTCTGCCTTTTCACTGTTTTTCCGTCCCGGATCGCACGTCGTGAGCCGCGGGAAGGACGACAACCTAATCCATCACTTATCTGTCACCGGATCCTACGGCACCTTGGGCGAGACAACTTCGCTTCAGGTAGAGGTTGGGCCCGCAAACCGAGGGCGTGGCGCTTGGGACCAGGTCTCCGTCGCTCCGGAGCCCATAACTTTTGATCCGCAAGGAGTTACGCGGCCCACAGCATACCGTTGGAAAGCTCTCCGAGAGCACTACGACGTGGCAGCTAAGCCCGCTTCGTTGGGCCTCTTTTCCGAACCCAAAATTGAACGTTTTCATCAGTTTCCGGACACTTTTATAAATTTTCGCTGTTTTTCCGTACCGGATCGCACGTCGTGAGCCGCGGGAAGGACAACAACCAAATCCATCACTTATCTGTCACCGGATCCTACCGCACCTTGGGTGAGACAACTTCGCTTCACGTAGAGGCTGGGCCCGCAAACCGAGGGCGTGGCGTTTGGGACCAGGTCTCCGTCGCTCCGGAGCCCATAACTTTTTATCCGCAAGGAGTTACGCGGCCCACAGCATACCGTTAGAAAGCTCTCCGAGAGCACTACGACGTGGCTGCTAAGCCCGCTTCGCTGGGTCTTTTTTCGGAGCCCAAATTAGAACGTTTTCATCAGTTTTCGGACACTTTTCTGACTTTTCGCTGTTTTTCCGTCCAGGATCGCACGTCGTGAGCCGCGGGAAGGACGACAACCAAATCCATCACTTATCTGTCACCGGATCCTACGGCACATTGGGCGAGACAACTTCGCTTCACGTAGAGGCTGGGCCCGCAAACCGAGGGCGTGGCGCTTGGGACCAGGTCTCCGTCGCTCCGGAGCCCATAACTTTTGATCCGTAAGGAGTTATGCGGCCCACAACATACCGTTGGAAAGCTCTCCGAGAGCACTACGACGTGGCTGCTAAGCCTGCTTTGCTGGGCCATTTTTCGGAGCCCAAAATAGAACGTTTTCATCACTTTCCGGACACTTTTATGCCTTTTCGCTGTTTTTCCGTCCCGGATCGCACGTCGTGAGCCGCGGGAAGGACGACAACCAAATCCATCACTTATCTGTCACCGGATCCTACGGCACCCTGGGCGAGACAATTTCGCTTCAAGTAGAGGCTGGGCCGCCAAACCGAGGGCGTGGCGCTTGGGACCAGGTCTCCGTCGCTCCGGAGCCCATAACTTTTGATCCGCAAGGAGTTACGCGACCCACAGCATACCGTTGGAAAGCTCTCCGAGAGCACTACAACGTGGCAGCTAAGCCCACTTTGTTGGGACTTTTTTCGGAGCCCAAAATAGAACGTTTTCATCACTTTCCGGACACTTTTATGCCTTTTCGCTGTTTTTCCGTCCCAGATCGCACGTCGTGAGCCGCGGGAAGGACGACAACCTAATCCATCACTTATCTGTCACCGGATCCTACGGCACCTTGGGTGAGACAACTTCGCTTCAGGTAGAGGCTGGGCCCGCAAACCGAGGGCGTGGCGCTTGGGACCAGGTCTCCGTCGCTCCGGAGCCCATAACTTTTGATCCGCAAGGAGTTACGCGGCCCACAGCATACCGTTGGAAAGCTCTCCGAGAGCACTACGACGTGGCAGCTAAGCCCGCTTCGTTGGGCCTCTTTTCCGAACCCAAAATCGAACGTTTTCATCAGTTTCTGGAGACTTTTATGAATTTTTGCTGTTTTTCCGTCCCGGATCGCACGTCGTGAGCCGCGGGAAGGACGACAACCAAATCCATCACTTATCTGTCACCGGATCCTACGGCACCTTGGGCGAGACAACTTCGCTTCACGTAGAGGCTGGGCCCGCAAACCGAGGGTGTGGCGTTTGGGACCAGGTCTCCGTCGCTCCGGAGCCCATAACTTTTTATCCGCAAGGAGTTACGCGGCCCACAGCATACCGTTAGAAAGCTCTCCGAGAGCACTACGACGTGGCTGCTAAGCCCGCTTCGCTGGGTCTTTTTTCAGAGCCCAAATTAGAACGTTTTCATCAGTTTTCGGACACTTTTCTGGCTTTTCGCTGTTTTTTCGTCCCGGATCGCACGTCGTGAGCCGCTGGAAGGACGACAACCAAATCCATCACTTATCTGTCACCGGATCCTACGGCACCTTGGGCGAGACAACTTCGCTTCACTTAGAGGCTGGGCCCGCAAACCGAGGGCGTGGCGCTTGGGACCAGGTCTCCGTCGCTCCGGAGCCCATAACTTTTGATCCGCAAGGAGTTACGCGGCCCACAGCATACCGTTGGAAAGCTCTCCGAGAGCACTACGACGTGGCAGCTAAGCCCGCTTCGTTGGGCCTTTTTTCGGAGCCCAAAATAGAACGTTTTCATCACTTTCCGGACACTTTTATGTCTTTTCGCTGTTTTTCCGTCCCGGATCGCACGTCGTGAGCCGCGGGAAGGACGACAACCTAATCCATCACTTATCTGTCACCGGATCCTACGGCACCTTGGGCGAGACAACTTCGCTTCAGGTAGAGGCTGGCCCGCAAACCGAGGGCGTGGCGCTTGGGACCAGGTCTCCGTCGCTCCGGAGCCCATAACTTTTGATCCGCAAGGAGTTACGCGGCCCACAGCATACCGTTGGAAAGCTCTCCGAGAGCTCTACGACGGGGCAGCTAATACCGCTTCGATGGGCCTTTTTTCGGAGCCCAAAATAGAATGTTTTCATCACTTTCTGGACACTTTTCTGCCTTTTCACTGTTTTTCCGTCCCGGATCGCACGTCGTGAGCCGCGGGAAGGACGACAACCAAATCCATCTCTTATCAGTCACCGGATCCTACGGCACCCTGGGCGAGACAACTTCGCTTCACGTAGAGGCTGGGTCCGCAAACCGAGGGCGTGGCGCTTGGGACCAGGTCTCCGTCGCTCCGGAGCCCATAACTTTTGATCCGCAAGGAGTTACGCGGCCCACAGCATACCGTTGGAAAGCTCTCCGAGAGCACTACGACGTGGCAGCTAAGCCCGCTTCGTTGGGCCTCTTTTCCGAACCCAAAATCGAACGTTTTCATCACTTTCCGGACACTTTTATGCCTTTTCGCTGTTTTTCCGTCCCGGATCGCACGTCGTGAGCCGCGGGAAGGACGACAACCCAATCCATCACTTATCTGTCACCGGATCCTACGGCACCTTGGGTGAGACAACTTCGCTTCACGTAGAGGCTGGGCCCGCAAACCGAGGGCGTGGCGTTTGGGACCAGGTCTCCGTCGCTCCGGAGCCCATAACTTTTTATCCGCAAGGAGTTACGCGGCCCACAGCATACCGTTAGAAAGCTCTCCGAGAGCACTACGACGTGGCTGGTAAGCCCGCTTCGCTGGGTCTTTTTTCGGAGCCCAAATTAGAACGTTTTCATCAGTTTTCGGACACTTTTCTGACTTTTCGCTGTTTTTTCGTCCCGGATCGCACGTCGTGAGCCGCGGCAAGGACGACAACCAAATCCATCACTTATCTGTCACCGGATCCTACGGCACCTTGGGCGAGACAACTTCGCTTCATGTAGAGGCTGGGCTCGCAAACCGAGGGCGTGGCGCTTGGGACCAGGTCTCCGTCGCTCCGGAGCCCATAACTTTTTATCCGCAAGGAGTTACGCGGCCCACAGCATACCGTTAGAAAGCTCTCCGAGAGCACTACGACGTGGCTTCTAAGCCTGCTTCGCTGGGTCTTTTTTCGGAGCCCAAATTAGAACGTTTTCATCAGTTTTCGGACACTTTTCTGACTTTTCGCTGTTTTTCCGTCCCGGATCGCACGTCGTGAGCCGCGGTAACGACGACATCCAAATCCATCACTTATCTGTCACCGGATCCAACGGCACCTTGGGCGAGACAACTTCGCTTCACGTAGAGGCTGGGCCCGCAAACCGAGGGCGTGGCGCTTGGGACCAGGTCTCCGTCGCTCCGGAGGCAATAACTTTTGATCCGTAAGGAGTTACGCGGCCCACAGCATACCGTTGGAAAGCTCTCCGAGAGCACTACGACGTGGCTGCTAAGCCCGCTTTGCTGGGCCTTTTTTCGGAGCCCAAAATAGAACGTTTTCATCACTTTCCGGACACTTTTCTGCCTTTTCGCTGTTTTTCCGTCCCGGATCGCACGTCGTGAGCCGCGGGAAGGACGACAACCAAATCCATCACTTATCTGTCACCGGATCCTACGGCACCCTGGGCGAGACAACTTCGCTTCACGTAGAGGCTGGGCCCGGAAACCGAGGGCGTGGCGCTTGGGACCAGGTCTCCGTCGCTCCGGAGCCCATAACTTTTGATCCGCAAGGAGTTACGCGGCCCACAGCATACCGTTAGAAAGCTCTCCGAGAGCACTACGACGTGGCTGCTAAACCCGCTTCGCTGGGTCTTTTTTCGGAGCCCAAATTAGAACGTTTTCATCAGTTATCGGACACTTTTCTGACTTTTCGCTGTTTTTCCGTCCCGGATCGCACGTCGTGAGCCGCGGTAAGGACGACAACCAAATCCATCACTTATATGTCACCGGATCCTACGGCACCTTGGGTGAGACAACTTCGCTTCACGTAGAGGCTGGGCCCGCAAACCGAGAGCGTGGCGCTTGGGACCAGGTCTCCGTCGCTCCGGAGCCCATAACTTTTGATCCGCAAGGAGTTACGCGGCCCACAGCATACCGTTGGAAAGCTGTCCGAGAGCACTACGACGTGGCTGCTAAGCCCGCTTCGCTGGGCCTTTTTTCGGAGCCCAAAATAGAACGTTTTCATCACTTTCCGGACACTTTTATGCATTTTCGCTGTTTTTTCCGTCCCGGATCGCACGTCGTGAGCCGCGGTAACGACGACATCCTAATCCATCACTTATCTGTCACCGGATCCTACGGCACCTTGGGCGAGACAACTTCGCTTCAGGTAGAGGCTGGGCTCGTAAACCGAGGGCGTGGCGATTGGGACCAGGTCTCCGTCGCTCCGGAGCCCATAACTTTTGATCCGCAAGGAGTTACGCGGCCCACAGCATACCGTTGGAAAGCTCTCCGAGAGCACTACGACGTGGCAGCTAAGCCCGCTTCGTTGGGCCTCTTTTTCGAGCCCAAAATCGAACGTTTTCATCAGTTTCCGGACACTTTTACGAATTTTTGCTGTTTTTTCCGTCCCGGATCGCACGTCGTGAGCCGCGTAAAGGACGACAACCAAATCCATCACTTATCTGTCACCGGATCCTACGGCACCTTGGGTGAGACAACTTCGCTTCACGTAGAGGCTGGGCCTGCAAACCGAGGGTGTGGCGTTTGGGACCAGGTCTCCGTCGCTCCGGAGCCCATAACTTTTTATCCGCAAGGAGTTACGCGGCCCACAACATACCGTTAGAAAGCTCTCCGAGAGCACTACGACGTGGCTTCTAAGCCCACTTCGCTGGGTCTTTTTTCGGAGCCCAAATTAGAACGTTTTCATCAGTTTTCGGACAATTTTCTGACTTTTCGCTGTTTTTTCTTCCCGGATCGCACGTCGTCAGCCGCGGTAAGGACGACAACCAAATCCATCACTTATCTGTCACCGGATCCTACGGCACCTTGGGCGAGACAACTTCGCTTTATGTAGAGGCTGGGCTCGCAAACCGAGGGCGTAGCGCTTGGGACCAGATCTCCGTCGCTCCGGAGCCTATAACTTTTTATCCGCAAGGAGTTACGCGGCCCACAGCATACCGTTAGAAAGCTCTCCGAGAGCACTACGACGTGGCTGCTAAGCCCGCTTCGCTGGGTCTTTTTTTGGAGCCCAAATTAGAACGTTTTCATCAGTTTTCGCACACTTTTCTGACATTTCGCTGTTTTTCCGTCCCGGATCGCACGTCGTGAGCCGCGGTAACGACGACAACCAAATCCATCACTTATCTGTCACCGGATCCTACGGCACCTTGGGCGAGACAACTTCGCTTCACGTAGAGGCTGGGCCCGCAAACCGAGGGCGTGGCGCTTGGGACCAGGTCTCCGTCGCTCCGGAGCCTATAACTTTTGATCCGTAAGGAGTTACGTGGCCCACAGCATACCGTTGGAAAGATCTACGAGAGCACTACGACGTGGCTGCTAAGCCCGCTTCGCTGGGCCTTTTTTCGGAGCCCAAAATAGAACGTTTTCATCCCTTTCCGGACACTTTTCTGCCTTTTCGCTGTTTTTCCGTCCCGGATCGCACGTCGTGAGCCGCGGAAAGGACGACAACCAAATCCATCACTTATCTGTCACCGGATCCTACGGCACCTTGGGCGAGACAACTTCGCTTCACGTAGAGGCTGGGCCCGCAAACCGAGAGCGTGGCGCTTGGGACCAGGTCTCCGTCGCTCCGGAGCCCTAACTTTTTATCCGCAAGGAGTTACGTGGCCCACAGCATACCGTTAGAAAGCTCTCCGAGAGCACTATGACGTGGCTGCTAAGCCCGCTTCGCTGGGTCATTTTTCGGAGCCCAAATTAGAATGTTTTCATCAGTTTTCGGACACTTTTCGGACTTTTCGCTGTTTTTCCGTCCCGGATCGCACGTCGTGAGCCGCGGTAAGGACGACAACCAAATCCATCACTTATCTGTCACCGGATCCTACGGCACCTTGGGTGAGACAACTTCGCTTCACGTAGAGGCTGGGCCCACAAACCGAGAGCGTGGCGCTTGGGACCAGGTCTCCGTCGCTCCGGAGCCCATAACTTTTGATCCGCAAGGAGTTACGCGGCCCACAGCATACCGTTGGAAAGCTCTCCGAGAGCACTACGACGTGGCTGCTAAGCCCGCTTCGCTGGGCCTTTTTTCGGAGCCCAAAATAGAACGTTTTCATCACTTTCCGGACACTTTTATGCCTTTTCGCTGTTTTTCCGTCCCGGATCGCACGTCGTGAGCCGCGGGAAGGACGACAACCTAATCCATCACTTATCTGTCACCGGATCCTCCGGCACCTTGGGCGAGACAACTTCGCTTCACATAGAGGCTGGGCCCGCAAACCGATGGCGTGGCGCTTGGGACCAGGTCTCCGTCGCTCCGGAGCCCATAACTTTTGATCCGCAAGGAGTTACGCGGCCCACAGCATACCGTTGAAAGCTCTCCGAGAGCTCTACGATGGGGCAGCTAAGTCCGCTTCGATGGGCCTTTTTTCGGAGAACAAAATTGAACGTTTTCATCAGTTTTCGGACACTTTTCTGCCTTTTCGCTGTTTTTCCGTCCCGGATCGCACGTCGTGAGCCGCGGGAAGGACGACAACCTAATCCATCACTTATCTGTCACCGGATCCTACGGAACCTTGGGCGAGACAACTTCGCTTCACGTAGAGGCTGGGCCCGCAAACCGAGGGCGTGGCGCTTGGGACCAGGTCTCCGTCGCTCCGGAGCCCATAAGTTTTGATCCGCAAGGAGTTACGCGGCCCACAGCATATCGTTGGAAAGCTCTCCGAGAGCACTACGACGTGGCTGCTAAGCCCGCTTCGCTGGGCCTTTTTTCGGAGGCCCAAAATAGAACGTTTTCATCAGTTTTTGGACACTTTTCTGCCTTTTCGCTATTTTTCCGTCCCGGATTGCACGTCGTGAGCCGCGGGAAGGACGACAACCAAATCCATCACTTATCTGTCACCGGATCCTACGGCACCTTGGGCGAGACAAATTCGCTTCACGTAGAGGCTGGCCCGCAAACAGAGGGCGTGGCGCTTGGGACCAGGTCTCCGTCGCTCCAAAGCCCATAACTTTTGATCCGCATGGAGTTACGCGGCCCACAGCATACCGTGAAAAGCTCTCCGTGAGCTCTACGACGTGGCAGCTAAGCCCGCTTCGCTGGGCCTTTTTTCGAAGCCCAAAAATCGAACGTTTTCATCAGTTTCCGGACACTTTTCTGCCTTTTCGCTGTTTTTCCGTCCCGGATCGCACGTCGTGAGCCGCGGGAAGGACGACAACCAAATCCATCACTTATCTGTCACCGGATCCTAAGGCACCTTGGGCGAGACAACTTCGCTTCACGTAGAGGCTGGGCCCGCAAACCGAGGGCGTGGCGCTTTGGACCAGGTCTCCGTCGCTCCGGAGCCCATAACTTTTGATATGCAAGGAGTTACGCGGCCCACTGCATACCGTTGGAATGCTCTCCGAGAGCACTACGACGTGACAGCTAAGCCCGCTTCGCTGGGGCCTTTTTTCGGAGCCCAAAATAGAACGTTTTCATCAGTTTTCGGACACTTTTCTGCCTTTTCGCTATTTTTCCGTCCCGGATCGCACGTCGTGAGCCGCGGGAAGGACGACAACCAAATCCATCACTTATCTGTCACCGGATCCTACGGCACCTTCGGCGAGACAACTTCGCTTCACGTAGAGGCTGGGCCCGCAAATCGAGGGCGTGGCGCTTGGGACCAGGTCTCCGTTGCTCCGGAGCCCATAACTTTTGATCCGCAAGGAGTTACGCGGCCCACAGCATACCGTTAGAAAGCTCTCCGAGAGCACTACGACGTGGCTGCTAAGCCCGCTTCGTTGGGCCTTTTTTCGGAGCCCAAAATAGAACGTTTTCATCAGTTTCCGGACACTTTTCTGCCTTTTCGCTGTTTTTTCCGTCCCGGATCGCACGTCGTGAGCCGCGGGAAGGACGACAACCAAATCCATCACTTATCTGTCACCGGATCCTACGGCACCTTGGGCGAGACAACTTCGCTTCACGTAGAGGCTGGGCCAGCAAACCGAGGGCGTGGCGCTTGGGACCAGGTCTCCGTCGCTCCAGAGTCCATAACTTTTGATCCGCAAGGAGTTACGCGGCCCACAGCATACCGTTAGAAAGCTCTCCGAGAGCACTACGACGTGGTTGCTAAGCCCGCTTCGCTGGGCCTTTATTCGGAGCCCAAAATAGAACGTTTTCATCAGTTTCCGGACACTTTTCTTCCTTTTCGCTGTTTTTCCGTCCCGGATCGCACGTCGTGAGCCGCGGAAGGACGACAACCAAATCCATCACTTATCTGTCACCGGATCCTACGGCACCTTGGGCTAGACAACTTCGCTTCACGTAGAGGCTGGGCCCGCAAACCGAGGGCGTGGCGCTTCGGACCAGGTCTCCGTCGCTCCGGAGCCCATAACTTTTGATCCGCAAGGAGTTACGCGGCCCACAGCATACCGTTGGAAAGCTCTCCGAGAGCACTACAACGTGACAGCTAAGCCCACTTCACTGGGCCTTTTTTCGGAGACCAAAATAGAACGTTTTCATCAGTTTTCAGACACTTTTCTGCCTTTTCGCTGTTTTTCCATCCCGGATCGCACGTTGTGAGCCGCGGGAAAGACGACAACCAAATCCATCACTTATCTGTCACCGGATCCTACGGCACCTTGGGCGAGACAACTTCGCTTCACGTAGAGGCTGGGCCCGCAAACCGAGGGCGTGGCGCTTGGGACCAGGTCTCCGTCGCTCCGGAGCCCATAACTTTTGATCCGCAATGAGTTACGCGGCCCACAGCATACCGTTGGAAAGCTCTCCGAGAGCACTACAACGTGACAACTAAGCCCACTTCGCTGGGCCTTTTTTCGGAGCCCAAAATAGAACGTTTTCATCAGTTTCCGGACACTTTTCTGCCTTTTCGCTGTTTTTCCGTCCCCGATCGCACGTCGTGAGCCGCGGGAAGGACGACAACCAAATCCATCACTTATCTGTCACCGGATCCTACGGCACCCTGGGCGAGACAACTTCGCTTCACGTAGAGGCTGGGCCCGCAAACCGAGGGCGTGGCGCTTGGGACCAGGTCTCCGTCGCTCCGGAGCCCATAACTTTTGATCCGCAAGGAGTTACGCGGCCCACAGCAAACCGTTGGAAAGCTCTCCGAGAGCTCTACGACGTGGCAGCTAAGCCCGCTTCGCTGGGCCTTTTTTCGGAGCCCAAAATAGAACGTTTTCATCAGTTTCCGGACACTTTTCTGCCTTTTCGCTGTTTTTCCATCCCGGATCGAACGTCGTGAGCCGCGGGAAGGACGACAACCAAATCCATCACTTATCTGTCACCGGATCCTACGGCACCCTGGGCGAGACAACTTCGCTTCACGTAGAGGCTGGGCCCGCAAACCGAGGGCGTGGCGCTTGGGACCAGGTCTCCGTCGCTCCGGAGCCCATAACTTTTGATCCGCAAGGAGTTACGCGGCCCACAGCATACCGTTGGAAAGCTCTCCGAGAGCTCTACGACGTGGCAGCTAAGTGCGCTTTACTGGGCCTTTTTTCGGAGCCCAAAATCGAACGTTTTCATCAGTTTCCGGACACTTTTCTGCCTTTTCGCTGTTTTTTCCGTCCCGGATCGCACGTCGTGAGCCGCGGGAAGGACGACAACCAAATCCATCACTTATCTGTCACCGGATCCTACGGCACCCTGGGCGAGACAACTTCGCTTCACGTAGAGGCTGGTCCCGCAAACCGAGGGCGTGGCGCTTGGGACCAGGTCTCCGTCGCTCCGGAGCCCATATCTTTTGATCCGCAAGGAGTTACGCGGCCCACAGCATACCGTTGGAAAGCTCTCCGAGAGCTCTACGACGTGGCAGCTAAGCCCGTTTCGCTGGGCCTTTTTTTGGAGCCCAAAATAGAACGTTTTCATCAGTTTCCGGACACTTTTCTGCCTTTTCGCTGTTTTTCCGTCCCGGATCGTACGTCGTGAGCCGCAGGAAGGACGACAACCTAATCCATCACTTATCTGTCACCGGATCCTACGGCACCTTGGGCGAGACAACTTTGCTTCACGTAGAGGCTGGGCCCGCAAACCGAGGGCGTGGCGCTTGGGACCAGGTCTCCGTCGCTCCAGAGCCCATAACTTTTGATCCGCAAGGAGTTACGCGGCCCACAGCATACCGTTGGAAAGCTCTCCGAGAGCACTACGACGTGGCAGCAAAGCCCGCCTCGCTGGGCCTTTTTTCGGAGCCCAAAATAGAACGTTTTCATCAGTTTCCGGACACTTTTCTGCATTTTCGCTGTTTTTCCGTCCCGGATCGCACGTCGTGAGCCGCGGGAAGGACGACAACCTAATCCATCACTTATCTGTCACCGGATCCTACGGCACCTTGGGCGAGATAACTTCGCTTCAGGTAGAGGCTGGCCCGCAAACCGAGGGCGTGGCGCTTGGGACCAGGTCTCCGTCGCTCCGGAGCCCATAACTTTTGATCCGCAAGGAGTTACGCGGCCCACAGCATACCGTTGGAAAGCTCTCCGAGAGCTCTACGACGGGGCAGCTAATTCCGCTTCGATGGGCCTTTTTTCGGAGCCCAAAATAGAATGTTTTCATCACTTTTTGGACACTTTTCTGCCTTTTCACTGTTTTTCCGTCCCGGATCGCACGTCGTGAGCCGCGGGAAGGACGACAACCAAATCCATCTCTTATCAGTCACCGGATCCTACGGCACCCTGGGCGAGACAACTTCGCTTCACGTAGAGGCTGGGTCCGCAAACCGAGGGCGTGGCGCTTGGGACCAGGTCTCCGTCGCTCCGGAGCCCATAACTTTTGATCCGCAAGGAGTTACGCGGCCCACAGCATACCGTTGGAAAGCTCTCCGAGAGCACTACGACGTGGCAGCTAAGCCCGCTTCGTTGGGCCTCTTTTCCGAACCCAAAATCGAACGTTTTCATCACTTTCCGGACACTTTTATGCCTTTTCGCTGTTTTTTCCGTCCCGGATCGCACGTCGTGAGCCGCGGGAAGGACGACAACCAAATCCATCACTTATCTGTCACCGGATCCTACGGCACCTTGGGTGAGACAACTTCGCTTCACGTAGAGGCTGGGCCCGCAAAACCGAGGGCGTGGCGTTTGGGACCAGGTCTCCGTCGCTCCGGAGCCCATAACTTTTTATCCGCAAGGAGTTACGCGGCCCACAGCATACCGTTAGAAAGCTCTCCGAGAGCATTACGACGTGGCTGGTAAGCCCGCTTAGCTGGGTCTTTTTTCGGAGCCCAAATTAGAACATTTTCATCAGTTTTCGGACACTTTTCTGACTTTTCGCTGTTTTTCCGTCCCGGATCGCACGTCGTGATCCGCGGCAAGGACGACAACCAAATCCATCACTTATCTGTCAACGGATCCTACGGCACCTTGGGCGAGACAACTTCGCTTCATGTAGAGGCTGGGCTCGCAAACCGAGGGCGTGGCGCTTGGGACCAGGTCTCCGTCGCTCCGGAGCCCATAACTTTTTATCCGCAAGGAGTTACGCGGCCCACAGCATACCGTTAGAAAGCTCTCCGAGAGCACTACGACGTGGCTTCTAAGCCCGCTTCGCTGGATCTTTTTTCGGAGCCCAAATTAGAACGTTTTCATCAGTTTTCGGACACTTTTCTGACTTTTCGCTGTTTTTCCGTCCCGGATCGCACGTCGTGAGCCGCGGTAACGACGACATCCAAATCCATCACTTATCTGTCACCGGATCCTACGGCACCTTGGGCGAGACAACTTCGCTTCACGTAGAGGCTGGGCCCGCAAACCGAGGGCGTGGCGCTTGGGACCAGGTCTCCGTCGCTCCGGAGCCCATAACTTTTGATCCGTAAGGAGTTACGCGGCCCACAGCATACCGTTGGAAAGCTCTCCGAGAGCACTACGACGTGGCTGCTAAGCCCGCTTTGCTGGGCCCTTTTTTCGGAGCCCAAAATAGAACGTTTTCATCACTTTCCGGACACTTTTCTGCCTTTTCGCTGTTTTTCCGTCCCGGATCGCACGTCGTGAGCCGCGGGAAGGACGACAACCAAATCCATCACTTATCTGTCACCGGATCCTACGGCACCCTGGGCGAGACAACTTCGCTTCACGTAGAGGCTGGGCCCGGAAACCGAGGGCGTGGCGCTTGGAACCAGGTCTCCGTCGCTCCGGAGCCCATAACTTTTGATCCGCAAGGAGTTCGCGGCCCACAGCATACCGTAAGAAAGCTCTCCGAGAGCACTACGACGTGGCTGCTAAACCCGCTTCGCTGGGTCTTTTTTCGGAGCCCAAATTAGAACGTTTTCATCAGTTATCGGACACTTTTCTGGCTTTTCGCTGTTTTTCCGTCCCGGATCGCACGTCGTGAGCCGCGGTAAGGACGACAACCAAATCCATCACTTATATGTCACCGGATCCTACGGCACCTTGGGTGAGACAACTTCGCTTCACGTAGAGGCTGGGCCCGCAAACCGAGGGCGTGGCGCTTGGGACCAGGTCTCCGTCGCTCCGGAGCCTATAACTTTTGATCCGTAAGGAGTTACGTGGCCCACAGCATACCGTTGGAAAGATCTACGAGAGCACTACGACGTGGTTGCTAAGCCCGCTTCGCTGGGCCTTTTTTCGGAGCCCAAAATAGAACGTTTTCATCCCTTTCCGACACTTTTCTGCCTTTTCGCTGTTTTTCCGTCCCGGATCGCACGTCGTGAGCCGCGGGAAGGACGACAACCAAATCCATCACTTATCTGTCACCGGATCCTACGGCACCTTGGGCGAGACAACTTCGCTTCATGTAGAGGCTGGGCTCGCAAACCGAGGGCGTGGCGCTTGGGACCAGATCTCCGTCGCTCCGGAGCCCATAACTTTTTATCCGCAAGGAGTTACGCGGCCCACAGCATACCGTTAGAAAGCTCTCCGAGAGCACTACGACGTGGCCGCTAAGCCCGCTTTGCTGGGTCTTTTTTCGGAGCCCAAATTAGAACGTTTTCATCAGTTTTCGCACACTTTTCTGACTTTTCGCTGTTTTTCCGTCCCGGATCGCACGTCGTGAGCCGCGGTAACGACGACAACCAAATCCATCATTTATCTGTCACCGGATCCTACGGCACCTTGGGCGAGAAAACTTCGCTTCACGTAGAGGCTGGGCCCGCAAACCGAGGGCGTGGCGCTTGGGACCAGGTCTCCGTCGCTCCGGAGCCTATAACTTTTGATCCGTAAGGAGTTACGTGGCCCACAGCATACCGTTGGAAAGCTCTACGAGAGCACTACGACGTGGCTGCTAAGCCCGCTTTGCTGGGCCTTTTTTCGGAGCCCAAAATAGAACGTTTTCATCACTTTCCGGACACTTTTCTGCCTTTTCGCTGTTTTTCCGTCCCGGATCGCACGTCGTGAGCCGCGGGAAGGACGACAACCAAATCCATCACTTATCTGTCACCGGATCCTACGGCACCTTGGGCGAGACAACTTCGCTTCACGTAGAGGCTGGGCCCGCAAACCGAGAGCGTGGCGCTTGGGACCAGGTCTCCGTCGCTCCGGAGCCCATAACTTTTTATCCGCAAGGAGTTACGCGGCCCACAGCATACCGTTAGAAAGCTCTCCGAGAGCACTACGACGTGGCTGCTAAGCCCGCTTCGCTGGGTCTTTTTTCGGAGCCCAAATTAGAACGTTTTCATCAGTTTTCGGACACTTTTCTGACATTTCGCTGTTTTTCCGTCCCGGATCGCACGTCGTGAGCCGCGGTAAGGACGACAACCAAATCCATCACTTATCTGTCACCGGATCCTACGGCACCTTGGGTGAGACAACTTCGCTTCACGTGGAGGCTGGGCCCACAAACCGAGAGCGTGGCGCTTGGGACCAGGTCTCCGTCGCTCCGGAGCCCATAACTTTTGATCCGCAAGGAGTTACGCGGCCCACAGCATACCGTTGGAAAGCTCTCCGAGAGCACTACGACGTGGCTGCTAAGCCCGCTTCGCTGGGCCTTTTTTCGGAGCCCAAAATAGAACGTTTTCATCACTTTCCGGACACTTTTATGCCTTTTCGCTGTTTTTCCGTCCCGGATCGCACGTCGTGAGCCGCGGGAAGGACGACAACCTAATCCATCACTTATCTGTCACCGGATCCTACGGCACCTTGGGCGAGACAACTTCGCTTTAGGTAGAGGCTGGGCTCGCAAACCGAGGGCGTGTCGCTTGGGACCAGGTCTCCGTCGCTCCGGAGCCCATAACTTTTGATCCGCAAGGAGTTACGCGGCCCACAGCATACCGTTGGAAAGCTCTCCGAGAGCACTACGACGTGGCAGCTAAGCCCGCTTCGCTGGGCCTCTTTTTCGAGCCCAAAATCGAACGTTTTCATCAGTTTCGGGACACTTTTATGATTTTTCGCTGTTTTTCTGTCCCGGATCGCACGTCGTGAGCCGCGGGAAGGACGACAACCAAATCCATCACTTATCTGTCACCGGATCCTACGGCACCTTGGGTGAGACAACTTCGCTTCACGTAGAGGCTGGGCCCGCAAACCGAGGGCGTGGCGTTTGGGACCAGGTCTCCGTCGCTCCGGAGCCCATAACTTTTTATCCGCAAGGAGTTACGCGGCCCACAGCATACCGTTAGAAAGCTCTCCGAGAGCACTACGACGTGGCTGCTAAGCCCGCTTCGCTGGGCCTTTTTTCGGAGCCCAAATTAGAACGTTTTCATCAGTTTCCGGACACTTTTCTGCCTTTTCGCTGTTTTTCTGTCCCGGATCGCACGTCGTGAGCTGCGGGAAGGACGACAACCTAATCCATCACTTATCTGTCACCGGATCCTCCGGCACCTTGGGCGAGACAACTTCGCTTCACATAGAGGCTGGGCCAGCAAACCGATGGCGTGGCGCTTGGGACCAGGTCTCCGTCGCTCCGGAGCCCATAACTTTTGATCCGCAAGGAGTTACGCGGCCCACAGCATACCGTTGGAAAGCTCTCCGAGAGCTCTACGACGGGGCAGCTAAGTCCGCTTCGATGGGCCTTTTTTCGGAGAACAAAATCGAACGTTTTCATCAGTTTTCGGACACTTTTCTGCCTTTTCGCTGTTTTTCCGTCCCGGATCGCACGTCGTGAGCCGCGGGAAGGACGACAACCTAATCCATCACTTATCTGTCACCGGATCCTACGGAACCTTGGGCGAGACAACTTCGCTTCACGTAGAGGCTGGGCCCGCAAACCGAGGGCGTGGCGCTTGGGACCAGGTCTCCGTCGCTCCGGAGCCCATAACTTTTGATCCGCAAGGAGTTACGCGGCCCACAGCATATCGTTGGAAAGCTCTCCGAGAGCACTACGACGTGGCTGCTAAGCCCGCTTCGCTGGGCCTTTTTTCGGAGCCCAAAATAGAACGTTTTCATCAGTTTTTGGACACTTTTCTGCCTTTTCGCTGTTTTTCCGTCCCGGATTGCACGTCGTGAGCCGCGGGAAGGACGACAACCAAATCCATCACTTATCTGTCACCGGATCCTACGGCACCTTGGGTGAGACAAATTCGCTTCACGTAGAGGCTGGCCCGCAAACCGAGGGCGTGGCGCTTGGGACCAGGTCTCCGTCGCTCCAAAGCCCATAACTTTTGATCCGCAAGGAGTTACGCGGCCCACAGCATACCGTTGGAAAGCTCTCCGTGAGCTCTACGACGTGGCAGCTAAGCCCGCTTCACTGGGCCTTTTTTCGGAGCCCAAAATCGAATGTTTTCATCAGTTTCCGGACACTTTTCTGCCATTTCGCTGTTTTTCCGTCCCGGATCGCACGTCGTGAGCCGCGGGAAGGACGACAACCAAATCCATCACTTATCTGTCACCGGATCCTAAGGCACCTTGGGCGAGACAACTTCGCTTCACGTAGAGGCTGGGCCCGCAAACCGAGGGCGTGGCGCTTTGGACCAGGTCTCCGTCGCTCCGGAGCCCATAACTTTTGATATGCAAGGAGTTACGCGGCCCACAGCATACCGTTGGAATGCTCTCCGAGAGCACTACGACGTGACAGCTAAGCCCGCTTCGCTGGGCCTTTTTTCGGAGCCCAAAATAGAACGTTTTCATCAGTTTTCAGACACTTTTCTGCCTTTTCGCTATTTTTCCGTCCCGGATCGCACGTCGTGAGCCGCGGGAAGGACGACAACCAAATCCATCACTTATCTGTCACCGGATCCTACGGCACCTTCGGCGAGACAACTTCGCTTCACGTAGAGGCTGGGCCCGCAAATCGAGGGCGTGGCGCTTGGGACCAGGTCTCCGTTGCTCCGGAGCCCATAACTTTTGATCCGCAAGGAGTTACGCGGCCCACAGCATACCGTTAGAAAGCTCTCCAAGAGCACTACGACGTGGCTGCTAAGCCCGCTTCGCTGGGCCTTTTTTCGGAGCCCAAAATAGAACGTTTTCATCAGTTTCCGGACACTTTTCTGCCTTTTCGCTGTTTTTCCGTCCCGGATCGCACGTCGTGAGCCGCGGGAAGGACGACAACCAAATCCATCACTTATCTGTCACCGGATCCTACGGCACCTTGGGCGAGACAACTTCGCTTCACGTAGAGGCTGGGCCAGCAAACCGAGGGCGTGGCGCTTGGGACCAGGTCTCCGTCGCTCCAGAGTCCATAACTTTTGATCCGCAAGGAGTTACGCGGCCCACAGCATACCGTTAGAAAGCTCTCCGAGAGCACTACGACGTGGTTGCTAAGCCCGCTTCGCTGGGCCTTTATTCGGAGCCCAAAATAGAACGTTTTCAATAGTTTCCGGACACTTTTCTTCCTTTTCGCTGTTTTTCCGTCCCGGATCGCACGTCGTGAGCCGCGGGAAGGACGACAACCAAATCCATCACTTATCTGTCACCGGATCGTACGGCACCTTGGGCTAGACAACTTCGCTTCACGTAGAGGCTGGGCCCGCAAACCGAGGGCGTTGCGCTTCGGACCAGGTCTCCGTCGCTCCGGAGCCCATAACTTTTGATCCGCAAGGAGTTACGCGGCCCACAGCATACCGTTGGAAAGCTCTCCGAGAGCACTACAACGTGATAGCTAAGCCCACTTCACTGGGCCTTTTTTCGGAGCCCAAAATAGAACGTTTTCATCAGTTTTCGGACACTTTTCTGCCTTTTCGCTGTTTTTCCATCCCGGATCGCACGTCGTGAGCCGCGGGAAAGACGACAACCAAATCCATCACATTTCTGTCACCGGATCCTACGGCACCTTGGGCGAGACAACTTCGCTTCACGTAGAGGCTGGGCCCGCAAACCGAGGGCGTGGCGCTTGGGACCAGGTCTCCGTCGCTCCGGAGCCCATAACTTTTGATCCGCAATGAGTTACGCGGCCCACAGCATACCGTTGGAAAGCTCTCCGAGAGCACTACAACGTGACAGCTAAGCCCACTTCGCTGGGCCTTTTTTCGGAGCCCAAAATAGAACGTTTTCATCAGTTTCGGACACTTTTCTGCCTTTTCGCTGTTTTTCCGTCCCCGATCGCACGTCGTGAGCCGCGGGAAGGACGACAACCAAATCCATCACTTATCTGTCACCGGATCCTACGGCACCCTGGGCGAGACAACTTCGCTTCACGTAGAGGCTGGGCCCGCAAACCGAGGGCGTGGCGCTTGGGACCAGGTCTCCGTCGCTCCGGAGCCCATAACTTTTGATCCGCAAGGAGTTACGCGGCCCACAGCAAACCGTTGGAAAGCTCTCCGAGAGCTCTACGACGTGGCAGCTAAGCCCGCTTCGCTGGGCCTTTTTTCGGAGCCCAAAATAGAACGTTTTCATCAGTTTCCGGACACTTTTTTGCCTTTTCGCTGTTTTTCCATCCCGGATCGAACGTCGTGAGCCGCGGGAAGGACGACAACCAAATCCATCACTTATCTGTCACCGGATCCTACGGCACCCTGGGCGAGACAACTTCGCTTCACGTAGAGGCTGGGCCCGCAAACCGAGGGCGTGGCGCTTGGGACCAG
>NW_026292169.1:0-23762 GCF_023091745.1 Budorcas taxicolor | reverse complement strand
AGGTGGTTGGGGCCTGCCCCTGCGTGTCTGGGCTGCCGCCCACAGCCTCCGCTCAGGGGAAGCAGCCCCTGTGCCAAGACCTGCAGGAGGCGCGGGGCGTCCCTGCCTGGAAGCCAAGTGCACGGTCCGCTTGGAAGCGAGCCTCCTTGGGAAGGGTCGAGGGAGCCAAGCCGCGTGCAGCTGCAAGCCCTGCTTGGGCCGAGCCGAGTGTGCCTCCAGGACGGCAGAGCTCCAGCTCTGCTCAGAGGCCGGATCCAGTCAAGTGCCTTGCGCGAGGCTGCTCTGCCCTGGGCGAGCCTTGCCCAGGCTTGCCTCGCTGCTAGGCTTGCTGCCCGGGAAGGAGCAGGCTGTGCGATGCTGGGAGAGGCCCCTGGCGCCTTCCTGGCCTCAGCTCCACTCCTGCCTTGCCTTTGCATCTAGGCCCCGGGCGTCCTTGGGGAAGGCTTAGGAGCCGGTGGCTTGCACACTGCCAAGCCCTCCAGCAGTGAGGCCTCTCGTAGAGGGGAGGGGAGGGCAAGTGCAGGGCTCCACCAGCGGTTGCTTGGCCGCCCAGACTCAGCGCCGCACGGAGAGCACAAGGCTCCCAGGTCCCCTGGCTGTGGTCTGCAGCCCCACACTCCCGGAGGCTGACTCCGTGGGCGCCCAGAAGGTGCCTGACAGACGTCATGTCCCTAGCGCTCTGCTCCCCAGCAGAGACGTGTGCAGGTGGTGGGGCCTGCCCCTGCGTGTCTGGGCTCCCGCCGGCAGCCCCAGCTCCAGGGAAGCAGCCCCTGAGCCAAGACCTGTAGGGGGCGCGGGGCGCCCCCGCCTGGAAGCCTAGTGCACAGCATGCGGGAAGCGAGCCTCCTCGGGAGAAGAGGAGGCAGCCCAGCTGCGTGCGTCTGCACTCACTCCTTGGGCGGAGCCCAGTGAGCCTCCAGTACGGCAGAGCTCCAGCTCTGCTCAGAGGCCCGATCTGGCAGAGTGGCTGGCGTGAGGCTGCTCTGCCCTGGGCGGCCTTGCCCAGACTTGCCTCGCTGCTAGGCTTCCTGCCCGGGAAGGAGCAGGCTGCGCCAGACAGGCAGACGCTCCTGGCGCCTTCCTGGCCTCAGCTCCACTCCTGCCTTGCCTTTGCACCTAGTCCCCAGGCGTCCTTGCGGAGGGCTTAGGGGCCGGTGGGGTGCACGCTGCCAAGCCCTCCAGCCGTGAGAGCTCTGTCATAGGGAAGGGAATGGCAAGTGCAGGGCTCCTCCAGCGGTCGCTTGGCCGCCCAGACTCAGCACAGCACGGAGAGCACCAGGCTTCCCCAGGGCCCCCGGCTGTGGTCTGCAGCCCCACACACCCGGAGGCTGACTCCGTGAGCGCCCAGAAGGTGCCTGACAGACGTCATTTCCCTAGTGCTCTCCCCACCAGCAGAGACGTGGGCAGGTGGTTGGGGCCTGCCCCTGCGTGTCTGGGCTGCCGCCCACAGCCTCCGCTCAGGGGAAGCAGCCCCTGTGCCAAGACCTGCAGGAGGCGCGGGGCGTCCCTGCCTGGAAGCCAAGTGCACGGTCCGCTTGGAAGCGAGCCTCCTTGGGAAGGGTCGAGGGAGCCAAGCCGCGTGCAGCTGCAAGCCCTGCTTGGGCCGAGCCGAGTGTGCCTCCAGGACGGCAGAGCTCCAGCTCTGCTCAGAGGCCGGATCCAGTCAAGTGCCTTGCGCGAGGCTGCTCTGCCCTGGCGAGACTTGCCCAGGCTTGCCTCGCTGCTAGGCTTGCTGCCCGGGAAGGAGCAGGCTGTGCGATGCTGGGAGAGGCCCCTGGCGCCTTCCTGGCCTCAGCTCCACTCCTGCCTTGCCTTTGCATCTAGGCCCCGGGCGTCCTTGGGGAAGGCTTAGGAGCCGGTGGCTTGCACACTGCCAAGCCCTCCAGCAGTGAGGCCTCTCGTAGAGGGGAGGGGAGGGCAAGTGCAGGGCTCCACCAGCGGTTGCTTGGCCGCCCAGACTCAGCGCCGCACGGAGAGCACAAGGCTCCCAGGTCCCCTGGCTGTGGTCTGCAGCCCACACTCCCGGAGGCTGACTCCGTGGGCGCCCAGAAGGTGCCTGACAGACGTCATGTCCCTAGCGCTCTGCTCCCCAGCAGAGACGTGTGCAGGTGGTGGGGCCTGCCCCTGCGTGTCTGGGCTCCCGCCGGCAGCCCCAGCTCCAGGGAAGCAGCCCCTGAGCCAAGACCTGTAGGGGGCGCGGGGCGCCCCCGCCTGGAAGCCTAGTGCACAGCATGCGGGAAGCGAGCCTCCTCGGGAGAAGAGGAGGCAGCCCAGCTGCGTGCGTCTGCACTCACTCCTTGGGCGGAGCCCAGTGAGCCTCCAGTACGGCAGAGCTCCAGCTCTGCTCAGAGGCCCGATCTGGCAGAGTGGCTGGCGTGAGGCTGCTCTGCCCTGGGCGAGCCTTGCCCAGACTTGCCTCGCTGCTAGGCTTCCTGCCCGGGAAGGAGCAGGCTGCGCCAGACAGGCAGACGCTCCTGGCGCCTTCCTGGCCTCAGCTCCACTCCTGCCTTGCCTTTGCACCTAGTCCCCAGGCGTCCTTGCGGAGGGCTTAGGGGCCGGTGGGGTGCACGCTGCCAAGCCCTCCAGCCGTGAGAGCTCTGTCATAGGGAAGGGAATGGCAAGTGCAGGGCTCCTCCAGCGGTCGCTTGGCCGCCCAGACTCAGCACAGCACGGAGAGCACCAGGCTTCCCCAGGGCCCCCGGCTGTGGTCTGCAGCCCCACACACCCGGAGGCTGACTCGTGAGCGCCCAGAAGGTGCCTGACAGACGTCATTTCCCTAGTGCTCTCCCCACCAGCAGAGACGTGGGCAGGTGGTTGGGGCCTGCCCCTGCGTGTCTGGGCTGCCGCCCACAGCCTCCGCTCAGGGGAAGCAGCCCCTGTGCCAAGACCTGCAGGAGGCGCGGGCGTCCCTGCCTGGAAGCCAAGTGCACGGTCCGCTTGGAAGCGAGCCTCCTTGGGAAGAGTCGAGGGAGCCAAGCCGCGTGCAGCTGCAAGCCCTGCTTGGGCCGAGCCGAGTGTGCCTCCAGGACGGCAGAGCTCCAGCTCTGCTCAGAGGCCGGATCCAGTCAAGTGCCTTGCGCGAGGCTGCTCTGCCCTGGGCGAGCCTTGCCCAGGCTTGCCTCGCTGCTAGGCTTGCTGCCCGGGAAGGAGCAGGCTGTGCGATGCTGGGAGAGGCCCCTGGCGCCTTCCTGGCCTCAGCTCCACTCCTGCCTTGCCTTTGCATCTAGGCCCCGGCGTCCTTGGGGAAGGCTTAGGAGCCGGTGGCTTGCACACTGCCAAGCCCTCCAGCAGTGAGGCCTCTCGTAGAGGGGAGGGGAGGGCAAGTGCAGGGCTCCACCAGCGGTTGCTTGGCCGCCCAGACTCAGCGCCGCACGGAGAGCACAAGGCTCCCAGGTCCCCTGGCTGTGGTCTGCAGCCCCACACTCCCGGAGGCTGACTCCGTGGGCGCCCAGAAGGTGCCTGACAGACGTCATGTCCCTAGCGCTCTGCTCCCCAGCAGAGACGTGTGCAGGTGGTGGGGCCTGCCCCTGCGTGTCTGGGCTCCCGCCGGCAGCCCCAGCTCCAGGGAAGCAGCCCCTGAGCCAAGACCTGTAGGGGGCGCGGGGCGCCCCCGCCTGGAAGCCTAGTGCACAGCATGCGGGAAGCGAGCCTCCTCGGGAGAAGAGGAGGCAGCCCAGCTGCGTGCGTCTGCACTCACTCCTTGGGCGGAGCCCAGTGAGCCTCCAGTACGGCAGAGCTCCAGCTCTGCTCAGAGGCCCGATCTGGCAGAGTGGCTGGCGTGAGGCTGCTCTGCCCTGGGCGAGCCTTGCCCAGACTTGCCTCGCTGCTAGGCTTCCTGCCCGGGAAGGAGCAGGCTGCGCCAGACAGGCAGACGCTCCTGGCGCCTTCCTGGCCTCAGCTCCACTCCTGCCTTGCCTTTGCACCTAGTCCCCAGGCGTCCTTGCGGAGGGCTTAGGGGCCGGTGGGGTGCACGCTGCCAAGCCCTCCAGCCGTGAGAGCTCTGTCATAGGGAAGGGAATGGCAAGTGCAGGGCTCCTCCAGCGGTCGCTTGGCCGCCCAGACTCAGCACAGCACGGAGAGCACCAGGCTTCCCCAGGGCCCCCGGCTGTGGTCTGCAGCCCACACACCCGGAGGCTGACTCCGTGAGCGCCCAGAAGGTGCCTGACAGACGTCATTTCCCTAGTGCTCTCCCCACCAGCAGAGACGTGGGCAGGTGGTTGGGGCCTGCCCCTGCGTGTCTGGGCTGCCGCCCACAGCCTCCGCTCAGGGGAAGCAGCCCCTGTGCCAAGACCTGCAGGAGGCGCGGGGCGTCCCTGCCTGGAAGCCAAGTGCACGGTCCGCTTGGAAGCGAGCCTCCTTGGGAAGAGTCGAGGGAGCCAAGCCGCGTGCAGCTGCAAGCCCTGCTTGGGCCGAGCCGAGTGTGCCTCCAGGACGGCAGAGCTCCAGCTCTGCTCAGAGGCCGGATCCAGTCAAGTGCCTTGCGCGAGGCTGCTCTGCCCTGGGCGAGCCTTGCCCAGGCTTGCCTCGCTGCTAGGCTTGCTGCCCGGGAAGGAGCAGGCTGTGCGATGCTGGGAGAGGCCCCTGGCGCCTTCCTGGCCTCAGCTCCACTCCTGCCTTGCCTTTGCATCTAGGCCCCGGGCGTCCTTGGGGAAGGCTTAGGAGCCGGTGGCTTGCACACTGCCAAGCCCTCCAGCAGTGAGGCCTCTCGTAGAGGGGAGGGGAGGGCAAGTGCAGGGCTCCACCAGCGGTTGCTTGGCCGCCCAGACTCAGCGCCGCACGGAGAGCACAAGGCTCCCAGGTCCCCTGGCTGTGGTCTGCAGCCCCACACTCCCGGAGGCTGACTCCGTGGGCGCCCAGAAGGTGCCTGACAGACGTCATGTCCCTAGCGCTCTGCTCCCCAGCAGAGACGTGTGCAGGTGGTGGGGCCTGCCCCTGCGTGTCTGGGCTCCCGCCGGCAGCCCCAGCTCCAGGGAAGCAGCCCCTGAGCCAAGACCTGTAGGGGGCGCGGGGCGCCCCCGCCTGGAAGCCTAGTGCACAGCATGCGGGAAGCGAGCCTCCTCGGGAGAAGAGGAGGCAGCCCAGCTGCGTGCGTCTGCACTCACTCCTTGGGCGGAGCCCAGTGAGCCTCCAGTACGGCAGAGCTCCAGCTCTGCTCAGAGGCCCGATCTGGCAGAGTGGCTGGCGTGAGGCTGCTCTGCCCTGGGCGAGCCTTGCCCAGACTTGCCTCGCTGCTAGGCTTCCTGCCCGGGAAGGAGCAGGCTGCGCCAGACAGGCAGACGCTCCTGGCGCCTTCCTGGCCTCAGCTCCACTCCTGCCTTGCCTTTGCACCTAGTCCCCAGGCGTCCTTGCGGAGGGCTTAGGGGCCGGTGGGGTGCACGCTGCCAAGCCCTCCAGCCGTGAGAGCTCTGTCATAGGGAAGGGAATGGCAAGTGCAGGGCTCCTCCAGCGGTCGCTTGGCCGCCCAGACTCAGCACAGCACGGAGAGCACCAGGCTTCCCCAGGGCCCCCGGCTGTGGTCTGCAGCCCCACACACCCGGAGGCTGACTCCGTGAGCGCCCAGAAGGTGCCTGACAGACGTCATTTCCCTAGTGCTCTCCCCACCAGCAGAGACGTGGGCAGGTGGTTGGGGCCTGCCCCTGCGTGTCTGGGCTGCCGCCCACAGCCTCCGCTCAGGGGAAGCAGCCCCTGTGCCAAGACCTGCAGGAGGCGCGGGGCGTCCCTGCCTGGAAGCCAAGTGCACGGTCCGCTTGGAAGCGAGCCTCCTTGGGAAGAGTCGAGGGAGCCAAGCCGCGTGCAGCTGCAAGCCCTGCTTGGGCCGAGCCGAGTGTGCCTCCAGGACGGCAGAGCTCCAGCTCTGCTCAGAGGCCGGATCCAGTCAAGTGCCTTGCGCGAGGCTGCTCTGCCCTGGGCGAGCCTTGCCCAGGCTTGCCTCGCTGCTAGGCTTGCTGCCCGGGAAGGAGCAGGCTGTGCGATGCTGGGAGAGGCCCCTGGCGCCTTCCTGGCCTCAGCTCCACTCCTGCCTTGCCTTTGCATCTAGGCCCCGGGCGTCCTTGGGGAAGGCTTAGGAGCCGGTGGCTTGCACACTGCCAAGCCCTCCAGCAGTGAGGCCTCTCGTAGAGGGGAGGGGAGGGCAAGTGCAGGGCTCCACCAGCGGTTGCTTGGCCGCCCAGACTCAGCGCCGCACGGAGAGCACAAGGCTCCCAGGTCCCCTGGCTGTGGTCTGCAGCCCCACACTCCCGGAGGCTGACTCCGTGGGCGCCCAGAAGGTGCCTGACAGACGTCATGTCCCTAGCGCTCTGCTCCCCAGCAGAGACGTGTGCAGGTGGTGGGGCCTGCCCCTGCGTGTCTGGGCTCCCGCCGGCAGCCCCAGCTCCAGGGAAGCAGCCCCTGAGCCAAGACCTGTAGGGGGCGCGGGGCGCCCCCGCCTGGAAGCCTAGTGCACAGCATGCGGGAAGCGAGCCTCCTCGGGAGAAGAGGAGGCAGCCCAGCTGCGTGCGTCTGCACTCACTCCTTGGGCGGAGCCCAGTGAGCCTCCAGTACGGCAGAGCTCCAGCTCTGCTCAGAGGCCCGATCTGGCAGAGTGGCTGGCGTGAGGCTGCTCTGCCCTGGGCGAGCCTTGCCCAGACTTGCCTCGCTGCTAGGCTTCCTGCCCGGGAAGGAGCAGGCTGCGCCAGACAGGCAGACGCTCCTGGCGCCTTCCTGGCCTCAGCTCCACTCCTGCCTTGCCTTTGCACCTAGTCCCCAGGCGTCCTTGCGGAGGGCTTAGGGGCCGGTGGGGTGCACGCTGCCAAGCCCTCCAGCCGTGAGAGCTCTGTCATAGGGAAGGGAATGGCAAGTGCAGGGCTCCTCCAGCGGTCGCTTGGCCGCCCAGACTCAGCACAGCACGGAGAGCACCAGGCTTCCCCAGGGCCCCCGGCTGTGGTCTGCAGCCCCACACACCCGGAGGCTGACTCCGTGAGCGCCCAGAAGGTGCCTGACAGACGTCATTTCCCTAGTGCTCTCCCCACCAGCAGAGACGTGGGCAGGTGGTTGGGGCCTGCCCCTGCGTGTCTGGGCTGCCGCCCACAGCCTCCGCTCAGGGGAAGCAGCCCCTGTGCCAAGACCTGCAGGAGGCGCGGGGCGTCCCTGCCTGGAAGCCAAGTGCACGGTCCGCTTGGAAGCGAGCCTCCTTGGGAAGGGTCGAGGGAGCCAAGCCGCGTGCAGCTGCAAGCCCTGCTTGGGCCGAGCCGAGTGTGCCTCCAGGACGGCAGAGCTCCAGCTCTGCTCAGAGGCCGGATCCAGTCAAGTGCCTTGCGCGAGGCTGCTCTGCCCTGGGCGAGCCTTGCCCAGGCTTGCCTCGCTGCTAGGCTTGCTGCCCGGGAAGGAGCAGGCTGTGCGATGCTGGGAGAGGCCCCTGGCGCCTTCCTGGCCTCAGCTCCACTCCTGCCTTGCCTTTGCATCTAGGCCCCGGGCGTCCTTGGGGAAGGCTTAGGAGCCGGTGGCTTGCACACTGCCAAGCCCTCCAGCAGTGAGGCCTCTCGTAGAGGGGAGGGGAGGGCAAGTGCAGGGCTCCACCAGCGGTTGCTTGGCCGCCCAGACTCAGCGCCGCACGGAGAGCACAAGGCTCCCAGGTCCCCTGGCTGTGGTCTGCAGCCCCACACTCCCGGAGGCTGACTCCGTGGGCGCCCAGAAGGTGCCTGACAGACGTCATGTCCCTAGCGCTCTGCTCCCCAGCAGAGACGTGTGCAGGTGGTGGGGCCTGCCCCTGCGTGTCTGGGCTCCCGCCGGCAGCCCCAGCTCCAGGGAAGCAGCCCCTGAGCCAAGACCTGTAGGGGGCGCGGGGCGCCCCCGCCTGGAAGCCTAGTGCACAGCATGCGGGAAGCGAGCCTCCTCGGGAGAAGAGGAGGCAGCCCAGCTGCGTGCGTCTGCACTCACTCCTTGGGCGGAGCCCAGTGAGCCTCCAGTACGGCAGAGCTCCAGCTCTGCTCAGAGGCCCGATCTGGCAGAGTGGCTGGCGTGAGGCTGCTCTGCCCTGGGCGAGCCTTGCCCAGACTTGCCTCGCTGCTAGGCTTCCTGCCCGGGAAGGAGCAGGCTGCGCCAGACAGGCAGACGCTCCTGGCGCCTTCCTGGCCTCAGCTCCACTCCTGCCTTGCCTTTGCACCTAGTCCCCAGGCGTCCTTGCGGAGGGCTTAGGGGCCGGTGGGGTGCACGCTGCCAAGCCCTCCAGCCGTGAGAGCTCTGTCATAGGGAAGGGAATGGCAAGTGCAGGGCTCCTCCAGCGGTCGCTTGGCCGCCCAGACTCAGCACAGCACGGAGAGCACCAGGCTTCCCCAGGGCCCCCGGCTGTGGTCTGCAGCCCCACACACCCGGAGGCTGACTCCGTGAGCGCCCAGAAGGTGCCTGACAGACGTCATTTCCCTAGTGCTCTCCCCACCAGCAGAGACGTGGGCAGGTGGTTGGGGCCTGCCCCTGCGTGTCTGGGCTGCCGCCCACAGCCTCCGCTCAGGGGAAGCAGCCCCTGTGCCAAGACCTGCAGGAGGCGCGGGGCGTCCCTGCCTGGAAGCCAAGTGCACGGTCCGCTTGGAAGCGAGCCTCCTTGGGAAGAGTCGAGGGAGCCAAGCCGCGTGCAGCTGCAAGCCCTGCTTGGGCCGAGCCGAGTGTGCCTCCAGGACGGCAGAGCTCCAGCTCTGCTCAGAGGCCGGATCCAGTCAAGTGCCTTGCGCGAGGCTGCTCTGCCCTGGGCGAGACTTGCCCAGGCTTGCCTCGCTGCTAGGCTTGCTGCCCGGGAAGGAGCAGGCTGTGCGATGCTGGGAGAGGCCCCTGGCGCCTTCCTGGCCTCAGCTCCACTCCTGCCTTGCCTTTGCATCTAGGCCCCGGGCGTCCTTGGGGAAGGCTTAGGAGCCGGTGGCTTGCACACTGCCAAGCCCTCCAGCAGTGAGGCCTCTCGTAGAGGGGAGGGGAGGGCAAGTGCAGGGCTCCACCAGCGGTTGCTTGGCCGCCCAGACTCAGCGCCGCACGGAGAGCACAAGGCTCCCAGGTCCCCTGGCTGTGGTCTGCAGCCCCACACTCCCGGAGGCTGACTCCGTGGGCGCCCAGAAGGTGCCTGACAGACGTCATGTCCCTAGCGCTCTGCTCCCCAGCAGAGACGTGTGCAGGTGGTGGGGCCTGCCCCTGCGTGTCTGGGCTCCCGCCGGCAGCCCCAGCTCCAGGGAAGCAGCCCCTGAGCCAAGACCTGTAGGGGGCGCGGGGCGCCCCCGCCTGGAAGCCTAGTGCACAGCATGCGGGAAGCGAGCCTCCTCGGGAGAAGAGGAGGCAGCCCAGCTGCGTGCGTCTGCACTCACTCCTTGGGCGGAGCCCAGTGAGCCTCCAGTACGGCAGAGCTCCAGCTCTGCTCAGAGGCCCGATCTGGCAGAGTGGCTGGCGTGAGGCTGCTCTGCCCTGGGCGAGCCTTGCCCAGACTTGCCTCGCTGCTAGGCTTCCTGCCCGGGAAGGAGCAGGCTGCGCCAGACAGGCAGACGCTCCTGGCGCCTTCCTGGCCTCAGCTCCACTCCTGCCTTGCCTTTGCACCTAGTCCCCAGGCGTCCTTGCGGAGGGCTTAGGGGCCGGTGGGGTGCACGCTGCCAAGCCCTCCAGCCGTGAGAGCTCTGTCATAGGGAAGGGAATGGCAAGTGCAGGGCTCCTCCAGCGGTCGCTTGGCCGCCCAGACTCAGCACAGCACGGAGAGCACCAGGCTTCCCCAGGGCCCCCGGCTGTGGTCTGCAGCCCCACACACCCGGAGGCTGACTCCGTGAGCGCCCAGAAGGTGCCTGACAGACGTCATTTCCCTAGTGCTCTCCCCACCAGCAGAGACGTGGGCAGGTGGTTGGGGCCTGCCCCTGCGTGTCTGGGCTGCCGCCCACAGCCTCCGCTCAGGGGAAGCAGCCCCTGTGCCAAGACCTGCAGGAGGCGCGGGGCGTCCCTGCCTGGAAGCCAAGTGCACGGTCCGCTTGGAAGCGAGCCTCCTTGGGAAGGGTCGAGGGAGCCAAGCCGCGTGCAGCTGCAAGCCCTGCTTGGGCCGAGCCGAGTGTGCCTCCAGGACGGCAGAGCTCCAGCTCTGCTCAGAGGCCGGATCCAGTCAAGTGCCTTGCGCGAGGCTGCTCTGCCCTGGGCGAGACTTGCCCAGGCTTGCCTCGCTGCTAGGCTTGCTGCCCGGGAAGGAGCAGGCTGTGCGATGCTGGGAGAGGCCCCTGGCGCCTTCCTGGCCTCAGCTCCACTCCTGCCTTGCCTTTGCATCTAGGCCCCGGGCGTCCTTGGGGAAGGCTTAGGAGCCGGTGGCTTGCACACTGCCAAGCCCTCCAGCAGTGAGGCCTCTCGTAGAGGGGAGGGGAGGGCAAGTGCAGGGCTCCACCAGCGGTTGCTTGGCCGCCCAGACTCAGCGCCGCACGGAGAGCACAAGGCTCCCAGGTCCCCTGGCTGTGGTCTGCAGCCCCACACTCCCGGAGGCTGACTCCGTGGGCGCCCAGAAGGTGCCTGACAGACGTCATGTCCCTAGCGCTCTGCTCCCCAGCAGAGACGTGTGCAGGTGGTGGGGCCTGCCCCTGCGTGTCTGGGCTCCCGCCGGCAGCCCCAGCTCCAGGGAAGCAGCCCCTGAGCCAAGACCTGTAGGGGGCGCGGGGCGCCCCCGCCTGGAAGCCTAGTGCACAGCATGCGGGAAGCGAGCCTCCTCGGGAGAAGAGGAGGCAGCCCAGCTGCGTGCGTCTGCACTCACTCCTTGGGCGGAGCCCAGTGAGCCTCCAGTACGGCAGAGCTCCAGCTCTGCTCAGAGGCCCGATCTGGCAGAGTGGCTGGCGTGAGGCTGCTCTGCCCTGGGCGAGCCTTGCCCAGACTTGCCTCGCTGCTAGGCTTCCTGCCCGGGAAGGAGCAGGCTGCGCCAGACAGGCAGACGCTCCTGGCGCCTTCCTGGCCTCAGCTCCACTCCTGCCTTGCCTTTGCACCTAGTCCCCAGGCGTCCTTGCGGAGGGCTTAGGGGCCGGTGGGGTGCACGCTGCCAAGCCCTCCAGCCGTGAGAGCTCTGTCATAGGGAAGGGAATGGCAAGTGCAGGGCTCCTCCAGCGGTCGCTTGGCCGCCCAGACTCAGCACAGCACGGAGAGCACCAGGCTTCCCCAGGGCCCCCGGCTGTGGTCTGCAGCCCCACACACCCGGAGGCTGACTCCGTGAGCGCCCAGAAGGTGCCTGACAGACGTCATTTCCCTAGTGCTCTCCCCACCAGCAGAGACGTGGGCAGGTGGTTGGGGCCTGCCCCTGCGTGTCTGGGCTGCCGCCCACAGCCTCCGCTCAGGGGAAGCAGCCCCTGTGCCAAGACCTGCAGGAGGCGCGGGGCGTCCCTGCCTGGAAGCCAAGTGCACGGTCCGCTTGGAAGCGAGCCTCCTTGGGAAGGGTCGAGGGAGCCAAGCCGCGTGCAGCTGCAAGCCCTGCTTGGGCCGAGCCGAGTGTGCCTCCAGGACGGCAGAGCTCCAGCTCTGCTCAGAGGCCGGATCCAGTCAAGTGCCTTGCGCGAGGCTGCTCTGCCCTGGGCGAGACTTGCCCAGGCTTGCCTCGCTGCTAGGCTTGCTGCCCGGGAAGGAGCAGGCTGTGCGATGCTGGGAGAGGCCCCTGGCGCCTTCCTGGCCTCAGCTCCACTCCTGCCTTGCCTTTGCATCTAGGCCCCGGGCGTCCTTGGGGAAGGCTTAGGAGCCGGTGGCTTGCACACTGCCAAGCCCTCCAGCAGTGAGGCCTCTCGTAGAGGGGAGGGGAGGGCAAGTGCAGGGCTCCACCAGCGGTTGCTTGGCCGCCCAGACTCAGCGCCGCACGGAGAGCACAAGGCTCCCAGGTCCCCTGGCTGTGGTCTGCAGCCCCACACTCCCGGAGGCTGACTCCGTGGGCGCCCAGAAGGTGCCTGACAGACGTCATGTCCCTAGCGCTCTGCTCCCCAGCAGAGACGTGTGCAGGTGGTGGGGCCTGCCCCTGCGTGTCTGGGCTCCCGCCGGCAGCCCCAGCTCCAGGGAAGCAGCCCCTGAGCCAAGACCTGTAGGGGGCGCGGGGCGCCCCCGCCTGGAAGCCTAGTGCACAGCATGCGGGAAGCGAGCCTCCTCGGGAGAAGAGGAGGCAGCCCAGCTGCGTGCGTCTGCACTCACTCCTTGGGCGGAGCCCAGTGAGCCTCCAGTACGGCAGAGCTCCAGCTCTGCTCAGAGGCCCGATCTGGCAGAGTGGCTGGCGTGAGGCTGCTCTGCCCTGGGCGAGCCTTGCCCAGACTTGCCTCGCTGCTAGGCTTCCTGCCCGGGAAGGAGCAGGCTGCGCCAGACAGGCAGACGCTCCTGGCGCCTTCCTGGCCTCAGCTCCACTCCTGCCTTGCCTTTGCACCTAGTCCCCAGGCGTCCTTGCGGAGGGCTTAGGGGCCGGTGGGGTGCACGCTGCCAAGCCCTCCAGCCGTGAGAGCTCTGTCATAGGGAAGGGAATGGCAAGTGCAGGGCTCCTCCAGCGGTCGCTTGGCCGCCCAGACTCAGCACAGCACGGAGAGCACCAGGCTTCCCCAGGGCCCCCGGCTGTGGTCTGCAGCCCCACACACCCGGAGGCTGACTCCGTGAGCGCCCAGAAGGTGCCTGACAGACGTCATTTCCCTAGTGCTCTCCCCACCAGCAGAGACGTGGGCAGGTGGTTGGGGCCTGCCCCTGCGTGTCTGGGCTGCCGCCCACAGCCTCCGCTCAGGGGAAGCAGCCCCTGTGCCAAGACCTGCAGGAGGCGCGGGGCGTCCCTGCCTGGAAGCCAAGTGCACGGTCCGCTTGGAAGCGAGCCTCCTTGGGAAGGGTCGAGGGAGCCAAGCCGCGTGCAGCTGCAAGCCCTGCTTGGGCCGAGCCGAGTGTGCCTCCAGGACGGCAGAGCTCCAGCTCTGCTCAGAGGCCGGATCCAGTCAAGTGCCTTGCGCGAGGCTGCTCTGCCCTGGGCGAGACTTGCCCAGGCTTGCCTCGCTGCTAGGCTTGCTGCCCGGGAAGGAGCAGGCTGTGCGATGCTGGGAGAGGCCCCTGGCGCCTTCCTGGCCTCAGCTCCACTCCTGCCTTGCCTTTGCATCTAGGCCCCGGGCGTCCTTGGGGAAGGCTTAGGAGCCGGTGGCTTGCACACTGCCAAGCCCTCCAGCAGTGAGGCCTCTCGTAGAGGGGAGGGGAGGGCAAGTGCAGGGCTCCACCAGCGGTTGCTTGGCCGCCCAGACTCAGCGCCGCACGGAGAGCACAAGGCTCCCAGGTCCCCTGGCTGTGGTCTGCAGCCCCACACTCCCGGAGGCTGACTCCGTGGGCGCCCAGAAGGTGCCTGACAGACGTCATGTCCCTAGCGCTCTGCTCCCCAGCAGAGACGTGTGCAGGTGGTGGGGCCTGCCCCTGCGTGTCTGGGCTCCCGCCGGCAGCCCCAGCTCCAGGGAAGCAGCCCCTGAGCCAAGACCTGTAGGGGGCGCGGGGCGCCCCCGCCTGGAAGCCTAGTGCACAGCATGCGGGAAGCGAGCCTCCTCGGGAGAAGAGGAGGCAGCCCAGCTGCGTGCGTCTGCACTCACTCCTTGGGCGGAGCCCAGTGAGCCTCCAGTACGGCAGAGCTCCAGCTCTGCTCAGAGGCCCGATCTGGCAGAGTGGCTGGCGTGAGGCTGCTCTGCCCTGGGCGAGCCTTGCCCAGACTTGCCTCGCTGCTAGGCTTCCTGCCCGGGAAGGAGCAGGCTGCGCCAGACAGGCAGACGCTCCTGGCGCCTTCCTGGCCTCAGCTCCACTCCTGCCTTGCCTTTGCACCTAGTCCCCAGGCGTCCTTGCGGAGGGCTTAGGGGCCGGTGGGGTGCACGCTGCCAAGCCCTCCAGCCGTGAGAGCTCTGTCATAGGGAAGGGAATGGCAAGTGCAGGGCTCCTCCAGCGGTCGCTTGGCCGCCCAGACTCAGCACAGCACGGAGAGCACCAGGCTTCCCCAGGGCCCCCGGCTGTGGTCTGCAGCCCCACACACCCGGAGGCTGACTCCGTGAGCGCCCAGAAGGTGCCTGACAGACGTCATTTCCCTAGTGCTCTCCCCACCAGCAGAGACGTGGGCAGGTGGTTGGGGCCTGCCCCTGCGTGTCTGGGCTGCCGCCCACAGCCTCCGCTCAGGGGAAGCAGCCCCTGTGCCAAGACCTGCAGGAGGCGCGGGGCGTCCCTGCCTGGAAGCCAAGTGCACGGTCCGCTTGGAAGCGAGCCTCCTTGGGAAGGGTCGAGGGAGCCAAGCCGCGTGCAGCTGCAAGCCCTGCTTGGGCCGAGCCGAGTGTGCCTCCAGGACGGCAGAGCTCCAGCTCTGCTCAGAGGCCGGATCCAGTCAAGTGCCTTGCGCGAGGCTGCTCTGCCCTGGGCGAGACTTGCCCAGGCTTGCCTCGCTGCTAGGCTTGCTGCCCGGGAAGGAGCAGGCTGTGCGATGCTGGGAGAGGCCCCTGGCGCCTTCCTGGCCTCAGCTCCACTCCTGCCTTGCCTTTGCATCTAGGCCCCGGGCGTCCTTGGGGAAGGCTTAGGAGCCGGTGGCTTGCACACTGCCAAGCCCTCCAGCAGTGAGGCCTCTCGTAGAGGGGAGGGGAGGGCAAGTGCAGGGCTCCACCAGCGGTTGCTTGGCCGCCCAGACTCAGCGCCGCACGGAGAGCACAAGGCTCCCAGGTCCCCTGGCTGTGATCTGCAGCCCCACACTCCCGGAGGCTGACTCCGTGGGCGCCCAGAAGGTGCCTGACAGACGTCATGTCCCTAGCGCTCTGCTCCCCAGCAGAGACGTGTGCAGGTGGTGGGGCCTGCCCCTGCGTGTCTGGGCTCCCGCCGGCAGCCCCAGCTCCAGGGAAGCAGCCCCTGAGCCAAGACCTGTAGGGGGCGCGGGGCGCCCCCGCCTGGAAGCCTAGTGCACAGCATGCGGGAAGCGAGCCTCCTCGGGAGAAGAGGAGGCAGCCCAGCTGCGTGCGTCTGCACTCACTCCTTGGGCGGAGCCCAGTGAGCCTCCAGTACGGCAGAGCTCCAGCTCTGCTCAGAGGCCCGATCTGGCAGAGTGGCTGGCGTGAGGCTGCTCTGCCCTGGGCGAGCCTTGCCCAGACTTGCCTCGCTGCTAGGCTTCCTGCCCGGGAAGGAGCAGGCTGCGCCAGACAGGCAGACGCTCCTGGCGCCTTCCTGGCCTCAGCTCCACTCCTGCCTTGCCTTTGCACCTAGTCCCCAGGCGTCCTTGCGGAGGGCTTAGGGGCCGGTGGGGTGCACGCTGCCAAGCCCTCCAGCCGTGAGAGCTCTGTCATAGGGAAGGGAATGGCAAGTGCAGGGCTCCTCCAGCGGTCGCTTGGCCGCCCAGACTCAGCACAGCACGGAGAGCACCAGGCTTCCCCAGGGCCCCCGGCTGTGGTCTGCAGCCCCACACACCCGGAGGCTGACTCCGTGAGCGCCCAGAAGGTGCCTGACAGACGTCATTTCCCTAGTGCTCTCCCCACCAGCAGAGACGTGGGCAGGTGGTTGGGGCCTGCCCCTGCGTGTCTGGGCTGCCGCCCACAGCCTCCGCTCAGGGGAAGCAGCCCCTGTGCCAAGACCTGCAGGAGGCGCGGGGCGTCCCTGCCTGGAAGCCAAGTGCACGGTCCGCTTGGAAGCGAGCCTCCTTGGGAAGGGTCGAGGGAGCCAAGCCGCGTGCAGCTGCAAGCCCTGCTTGGGCCGAGCCGAGTGTGCCTCCAGGACGGCAGAGCTCCAGCTCTGCTCAGAGGCCGGATCCAGTCAAGTGCCTTGCGCGAGGCTGCTCTGCCCTGGGCGAGACTTGCCCAGGCTTGCCTCGCTGCTAGGCTTGCTGCCCGGGAAGGAGCAGGCTGTGCGATGCTGGGAGAGGCCCCTGGCGCCTTCCTGGCCTCAGCTCCACTCCTGCCTTGCCTTTGCATCTAGGCCCCGGGCGTCCTTGGGGAAGGCTTAGGAGCCGGTGGCTTGCACACTGCCAAGCCCTCCAGCAGTGAGGCCTCTCGTAGAGGGGAGGGGAGGGCAAGTGCAGGGCTCCACCAGCGGTTGCTTGGCCGCCCAGACTCAGCGCCGCACGGAGAGCACAAGGCTCCCAGGTCCCCTGGCTGTGGTCTGCAGCCCCACACTCCCGGAGGCTGACTCCGTGGGCGCCCAGAAGGTGCCTGACAGACGTCATGTCCCTAGCGCTCTGCTCCCCAGCAGAGACGTGTGCAGGTGGTGGGGCCTGCCCCTGCGTGTCTGGGCTCCCGCCGGCAGCCCCAGCTCCAGGGAAGCAGCCCCTGAGCCAAGACCTGTAGGGGGCGCGGGGCGCCCCCGCCTGGAAGCCTAGTGCACAGCATGCGGGAAGCGAGCCTCCTCGGGAGAAGAGGAGGCAGCCCAGCTGCGTGCGTCTGCACTCACTCCTTGGGCGGAGCCCAGTGAGCCTCCAGTACGGCAGAGCTCCAGCTCTGCTCAGAGGCCCGATCTGGCAGAGTGGCTGGCGTGAGGCTGCTCTGCCCTGGGCGAGCCTTGCCCAGACTTGCCTCGCTGCTAGGCTTCCTGCCCGGGAAGGAGCAGGCTGCGCCAGACAGGCAGACGCTCCTGGCGCCTTCCTGGCCTCAGCTCCACTCCTGCCTTGCCTTTGCACCTAGTCCCCAGGCGTCCTTGCGGAGGGCTTAGGGGCCGGTGGGGTGCACGCTGCCAAGCCCTCCAGCCGTGAGAGCTCTGTCATAGGGAAGGGAATGGCAAGTGCAGGGCTCCTCCAGCGGTCGCTTGGCCGCCCAGACTCAGCACAGCACGGAGAGCACCAGGCTTCCCCAGGGCCCCCGGCTGTGGTCTGCAGCCCCACACACCCGGAGGCTGACTCCGTGAGCGCCCAGAAGGTGCCTGACAGACGTCATTTCCCTAGTGCTCTCCCCACCAGCAGAGACGTGGGCAGGTGGTTGGGGCCTGCCCCTGCGTGTCTGGGCTGCCGCCCACAGCCTCCGCTCAGGGGAAGCAGCCCCTGTGCCAAGACCTGCAGGAGGCGCGGGGCGTCCCTGCCTGGAAGCCAAGTGCACGGTCCGCTTGGAAGCGAGCCTCCTTGGGAAGGGTCGAGGGAGCCAAGCCGCGTGCAGCTGCAAGCCCTGCTTGGGCCGAGCCGAGTGTGCCTCCAGGACGGCAGAGCTCCAGCTCTGCTCAGAGGCCGGATCCAGTCAAGTGCCTTGCGCGAGGCTGCTCTGCCCTGGGCGAGACTTGCCCAGGCTTGCCTCGCTGCTAGGCTTGCTGCCCGGGAAGGAGCAGGCTGTGCGATGCTGGGAGAGGCCCCTGGCGCCTTCCTGGCCTCAGCTCCACTCCTGCCTTGCCTTTGCATCTAGGCCCCGGGCGTCCTTGGGGAAGGCTTAGGAGCCGGTGGCTTGCACACTGCCAAGCCCTCCAGCAGTGAGGCCTCTCGTAGAGGGGAGGGGAGGGCAAGTGCAGGGCTCCACCAGCGGTTGCTTGGCCGCCCAGACTCAGCGCCGCACGGAGAGCACAAGGCTCCCAGGTCCCCTGGCTGTGGTCTGCAGCCCCACACTCCCGGAGGCTGACTCCGTGGGCGCCCAGAAGGTGCCTGACAGACGTCATGTCCCTAGCGCTCTGCTCCCCAGCAGAGACGTGTGCAGGTGGTGGGGCCTGCCCCTGCGTGTCTGGGCTCCCGCCGGCAGCCCCAGCTCCAGGGAAGCAGCCCCTGAGCCAAGACCTGTAGGGGGCGCGGGGCGCCCCCGCCTGGAAGCCTAGTGCACAGCATGCGGGAAGCGAGCCTCCTCGGGAGAAGAGGAGGCAGCCCAGCTGCGTGCGTCTGCACTCACTCCTTGGGCGGAGCCCAGTGAGCCTCCAGTACGGCAGAGCTCCAGCTCTGCTCAGAGGCCCGATCTGGCAGAGTGGCTGGCGTGAGGCTGCTCTGCCCTGGGCGAGCCTTGCCCAGACTTGCCTCGCTGCTAGGCTTCCTGCCCGGGAAGGAGCAGGCTGCGCCAGACAGGCAGACGCTCCTGGCGCCTTCCTGGCCTCAGCTCCACTCCTGCCTTGCCTTTGCACCTAGTCCCCAGGCGTCCTTGCGGAGGGCTTAGGGGCCGGTGGGGTGCACGCTGCCAAGCCCTCCAGCCGTGAGAGCTCTGTCATAGGGAAGGGAATGGCAAGTGCAGGGCTCCTCCAGCGGTCGCTTGGCCGCCCAGACTCAGCACAGCACGGAGAGCACCAGGCTTCCCCAGGGCCCCCGGCTGTGGTCTGCAGCCCCACACACCCGGAGGCTGACTCCGTGAGCGCCCAGAAGGTGCCTGACAGACGTCATTTCCCTAGTGCTCTCCCCACCAGCAGAGACGTGGGCAGGTGGTTGGGGCCTGCCCCTGCGTGTCTGGGCTGCCGCCCACAGCCTCCGCTCAGGGGAAGCAGCCCCTGTGCCAAGACCTGCAGGAGGCGCGGGGCGTCCCTGCCTGGAAGCCAAGTGCACGGTCCGCTTGGAAGCGAGCCTCCTTGGGAAGGGTCGAGGGAGCCAAGCCGCGTGCAGCTGCAAGCCCTGCTTGGGCCGAGCCGAGTGTGCCTCCAGGACGGCAGAGCTCCAGCTCTGCTCAGAGGCCGGATCCAGTCAAGTGCCTTGCGCGAGGCTGCTCTGCCCTGGGCGAGACTTGCCCAGGCTTGCCTCGCTGCTAGGCTTGCTGCCCGGGAAGGAGCAGGCTGTGCGATGCTGGGAGAGGCCCCTGGCGCCTTCCTGGCCTCAGCTCCACTCCTGCCTTGCCTTTGCATCTAGGCCCCGGGCGTCCTTGGGGAAGGCTTAGGAGCCGGTGGCTTGCACACTGCCAAGCCCTCCAGCAGTGAGGCCTCTCGTAGAGGGGAGGGGAGGGCAAGTGCAGGGCTCCACCAGCGGTTGCTTGGCCGCCCAGACTCAGCGCCGCACGGAGAGCACAAGGCTCCCAGGTCCCCTGGCTGTGGTCTGCAGCCCCACACTCCCGGAGGCTGACTCCGTGGGCGCCCAGAAGGTGCCTGACAGACGTCATGTCCCTAGCGCTCTGCTCCCCAGCAGAGACGTGTGCAGGTGGTGGGGCCTGCCCCTGCGTGTCTGGGCTCCCGCCGGCAGCCCCAGCTCCAGGGAAGCAGCCCCTGAGCCAAGACCTGTAGGGGGCGCGGGGCGCCCCCGCCTGGAAGCCTAGTGCACAGCATGCGGGAAGCGAGCCTCCTCGGGAGAAGAGGAGGCAGCCCAGCTGCGTGCGTCTGCACTCACTCCTTGGGCGGAGCCCAGTGAGCCTCCAGTACGGCAGAGCTCCAGCTCTGCTCAGAGGCCCGATCTGGCAGAGTGGCTGGCGTGAGGCTGCTCTGCCCTGGGCGAGCCTTGCCCAGACTTGCCTCGCTGCTAGGCTTCCTGCCCGGGAAGGAGCAGGCTGCGCCAGACAGGCAGACGCTCCTGGCGCCTTCCTGGCCTCAGCTCCACTCCTGCCTTGCCTTTGCACCTAGTCCCCAGGCGTCCTTGCGGAGGGCTTAGGGGCCGGTGGGGTGCACGCTGCCAAGCCCTCCAGCCGTGAGAGCTCTGTCATAGGGAAGGGAATGGCAAGTGCAGGGCTCCTCCAGCGGTCGCTTGGCCGCCCAGACTCAGCACAGCACGGAGAGCACCAGGCTTCCCCAGGGCCCCCGGCTGTGGTCTGCAGCCCCACACACCCGGAGGCTGACTCCGTGAGCGCCCAGAAGGTGCCTGACAGACGTCATTTCCCTAGTGCTCTCCCCACCAGCAGAGACGTGGGCAGGTGGTTGGGGCCTGCCCCTGCGTGTCTGGGCTGCCGCCCACAGCCTCCGCTCAGGGGAAGCAGCCCCTGTGCCAAGACCTGCAGGAGGCGCGGGGCGTCCCTGCCTGGAAGCCAAGTGCACGGTCCGCTTGGAAGCGAGCCTCCTTGGGAAGGGTCGAGGGAGCCAAGCCGCGTGCAGCTGCAAGCCCTGCTTGGGCCGAGCCGAGTGTGCCTCCAGGACGGCAGAGCTCCAGCTCTGCTCAGAGGCCGGATCCAGTCAAGTGCCTTGCGCGAGGCTGCTCTGCCCTGGGCGAGACTTGCCCAGGCTTGCCTCGCTGCTAGGCTTGCTGCCCGGGAAGGAGCAGGCTGTGCGATGCTGGGAGAGGCCCCTGGCGCCTTCCTGGCCTCAGCTCCACTCCTGCCTTGCCTTTGCATCTAGGCCCCGGGCGTCCTTGGGGAAGGCTTAGGAGCCGGTGGCTTGCACACTGCCAAGCCCTCCAGCAGTGAGGCCTCTCGTAGAGGGGAGGGGAGGGCAAGTGCAGGGCTCCACCAGCGGTTGCTTGGCCGCCCAGACTCAGCGCCGCACGGAGAGCACAAGGCTCCCAGGTCCCCTGGCTGTGGTCTGCAGCCCCACACTCCCGGAGGCTGACTCCGTGGGCGCCCAGAAGGTGCCTGACAGACGTCATGTCCCTAGCGCTCTGCTCCCCAGCAGAGACGTGTGCAGGTGGTGGGGCCTGCCCCTGCGTGTCTGGGCTCCCGCCGGCAGCCCCAGCTCCAGGGAAGCAGCCCCTGAGCCAAGACCTGTAGGGGGCGCGGGGCGCCCCCGCCTGGAAGCCTAGTGCACAGCATGCGGGAAGCGAGCCTCCTCGGGAGAAGAGGAGGCAGCCCAGCTGCGTGCGTCTGCACTCACTCCTTGGGCGGAGCCCAGTGAGCCTCCAGTACGGCAGAGCTCCAGCTCTGCTCAGAGGCCCGATCTGGCAGAGTGGCTGGCGTGAGGCTGCTCTGCCCTGGGCGAGCCTTGCCCAGACTTGCCTCGCTGCTAGGCTTCCTGCCCGGGAAGGAGCAGGCTGCGCCAGACAGGCAGACGCTCCTGGCGCCTTCCTGGCCTCAGCTCCACTCCTGCCTTGCCTTTGCACCTAGTCCCCAGGCGTCCTTGCGGAGGGCTTAGGGGCCGGTGGGGTGCACGCTGCCAAGCCCTCCAGCCGTGAGAGCTCTGTCATAGGGAAGGGAATGGCAAGTGCAGGGCTCCTCCAGCGGTCGCTTGGCCGCCCAGACTCAGCACAGCACGGAGAGCACCAGGCTTCCCCAGGGCCCCCGGCTGTGGTCTGCAGCCCCACACACCCGGAGGCTGACTCCGTGAGCGCCCAGAAGGTGCCTGACAGACGTCATTTCCCTAGTGCTCTCCCCACCAGCAGAGACGTGGGCAGGTGGTTGGGGCCTGCCCCTGCGTGTCTGGGCTGCCGCCCACAGCCTCCGCTCAGGGGAAGCAGCCCCTGTGCCAAGACCTGCAGGAGGCGCGGGGCGTCCCTGCCTGGAAGCCAAGTGCACGGTCCGCTTGGAAGCGAGCCTCCTTGGGAAGGGTCGAGGGAGCCAAGCCGCGTGCAGCTGCAAGCCCTGCTTGGGCCGAGCCGAGTGTGCCTCCAGGACGGCAGAGCTCCAGCTCTGCTCAGAGGCCGGATCCAGTCAAGTGCCTTGCGCGAGGCTGCTCTGCCCTGGGCGAGACTTGCCCAGGCTTGCCTCGCTGCTAGGCTTGCTGCCCGGGAAGGAGCAGGCTGTGCGATGCTGGGAGAGGCCCCTGGCGCCTTCCTGGCCTCAGCTCCACTCCTGCCTTGCCTTTGCATCTAGGCCCCGGGCGTCCTTGGGAAGGCTTAGGAGCCGGTGGCTTGCACACTGCCAAGCCCTCCAGCAGTGAGGCCTCTCGTAGAGGGGAGGGGAGGGCAAGTGCAGGGCTCCACCAGCGGTTGCTTGGCCGCCCAGACTCAGCGCCGCACGGAGAGCACAAGGCTCCCAGGTCCCCTGGCTGTGGTCTGCAGCCCCACACTCCCGGAGGCTGACTCCGTGGGCGCCCAGAAGGTGCCTGACAGACGTCATGTCCCTAGCGCTCTGCTCCCCAGCAGAGACGTGTGCAGGTGGTGGGGCCTGCCCCTGCGTGTCTGGGCTCCCGCCGGCAGCCCCAGCTCCAGGGAAGCAGCCCCTGAGCCAAGACCTGTAGGGGGCGCGGGGCGCCCCCGCCTGGAAGCCTAGTGCACAGCATGCGGGAAGCGAGCCTCCTCGGGAGAAGAGGAGGCAGCCCAGCTGCGTGCGTCTGCACTCACTCCTTGGGCGGAGCCCAGTGAGCCTCCAGTACGGCAGAGCTCCAGCTCTGCTCAGAGGCCCGATCTGGCAGAGTGGCTGGCGTGAGGCTGCTCTGCCCTGGGCGAGCCTTGCCCAGACTTGCCTCGCTGCTAGGCTTCCTGCCCGGGAAGGAGCAGGCTGCGCCAGACAGGCAGACGCTCCTGGCGCCTTCCTGGCCTCAGCTCCACTCCTGCCTTGCCTTTGCACCTAGTCCCCAGGCGTCCTTGCGGAGGGCTTAGGGGCCGGTGGGGTGCACGCTGCCAAGCCCTCCAGCCGTGAGAGCTCTGTCATAGGGAAGGGAATGGCAAGTGCAGGGCTCCTCCAGCGGTCGCTTGGCCGCCCAGACTCAGCACAGCACGGAGAGCACCAGGCTTCCCCAGGGCCCCCGGCTGTGGTCTGCAGCCCCACACACCCGGAGGCTGACTCCCCAGAAGGTGCCTGACAGACGTCATTTCCCTAGTGCTCTCCCCACCAGCAGAGACGTGGGCAGGTGGTTGGGGCCTGCCCCTGCGTGTCTGGGCTGCCGCCCACAGCCTCCGCTCAGGGGAAGCAGCCCCTGTGCCAAGACCTGCAGGAGGCGCGGGGCGTCCCTGCCTGGAAGCCAAGTGCACGGTCCGCTTGGAAGCGAGCCTCCTTGGGAAGGGTCGAGGGAGCCAAGCCGCGTGCAGCTGCAAGCCCTGCTTGGGCCGAGCCGAGTGTGCCTCCAGGACGGCAGAGCTCCAGCTCTGCTCAGAGGCCGGATCCAGTCAAGTGCCTTGCGCGAGGCTGCTCTGCCCTGGGCGAGACTTGCCCAGGCTTGCCTCGCTGCTAGGCTTGCTGCCCGGGAAGGAGCAGGCTGTGCGATGCTGGGAGAGGCCCCTGGCGCCTTCCTGGCCTCAGCTCCACTCCTGCCTTGCCTTTGCATCTAGGCCCCGGGCGTCCTTGGGGAAGGCTTAGGAGCCGGTGGCTTGCACACTGCCAAGCCCTCCAGCAGTGAGGCCTCTCGTAGAGGGGAGGGGAGGGCAAGTGCAGGGCTCCACCAGCGGTTTGCTTGGCCGCCCAGACTCAGCGCCGCACGGAGAGCACAAGGCTCCCAGGTCCCCTGGCTGTGGTCTGCAGCCCCACACTCCCGGAGGCTGACTCCGTGGGCGCCCAGAAGGTGCCTGACAGACGTCATGTCCCTAGCGCTCTGCTCCCCAGCAGAGACGTGTGCAGGTGGTGGGGCCTGCCCCTGCGTGTCTGGGCTCCCGCCGGCAGCCCCAGCTCCAGGGAAGCAGCCCCTGAGCCAAGACCTGTAGGGGGCGCGGGGCGCCCCCGCCTGGAAGCCTAGTGCACAGCATGCGGGAAGCGAGCCTCCTCGGGAGAAGAGGAGGCAGCCCAGCTGCGTGCGTCTGCACTCACTCCTTGGGCGGAGCCCAGTGAGCCTCCAGTACGGCAGAGCTCCAGCTCTGCTCAGAGGCCCGATCTGGCAGAGTGGCTGGCGTGAGGCTGCTCTGCCCTGGGCGAGCCTTGCCCAGACTTGCCTCGCTGCTAGGCTTCCTGCCCGGGAAGGAGCAGGCTGCGCCAGACAGGCAGACGCTCCTGGCGCCTTCCTGGCCTCAGCTCCACTCCTGCCTTGCCTTTGCACCTAGTCCCCAGGCGTCCTTGCGGAGGGCTTAGGGGCCGGTGGGGTGCACGCTGCCAAGCCCTCCAGCCGTGAGAGCTCTGTCATAGGGAAGGGAATGGCAAGTGCAGGGCTCCTCCAGCGGTCGCTTGGCCGCCCAGACTCAGCACAGCACGGAGAGCACCAGG
>NW_026292168.1:0-23777 GCF_023091745.1 Budorcas taxicolor | reverse complement strand
TACACCAAACATGAACTCATTTTCCCTCCTCGATAGAAAAATGATTATGAAAGAAGCCATAACCGACCAATCATTCATGATTCACCAAGAATCTCTAGACATCCTCTAGAACCAGGTTGTGTCGCCATATCATTTCCAACAGAATCCCAACCAACTAAACCATGTGAAAAACGTCAACTTGCTGGACATCCTCAGTCCTGTCCACACTATGTCAGAAAACCCTTTGCTACCAGATCTAGGTCCTCTAGATATGTCTGTTCTATTAATTTTCCTGAAGACATCTATTGTATAGGAGAAGCCGACAACGCATATATTGGTAAATGGCAAGTTACCAATACCAGACCACAAGATGTTGGACAAATCGAGTTAGTAATCAATTGAAGCAACATGAATGCAAAAGCTCAGAATGTTGTCATTCAAAAAATATGGTCAGATCTCAGGGAACATGTTGCAAGGACAAAAGAAGCCCATGATCATCTCAAACAAGGTTGTTATGACCAATATAATGACCTCCACAAGGTTTTCCACAAGAACCACATATACCATCAGACAACTCCAATCAACTGGAAAAAACTGCAGAAAGCCACTCCAGCTCGAAACCCTTCTGGACAAGTTCGTTCTTGGAACAACGTCAAAATGATCAACATGCAGAAATATTCTTTCGAGAAGTATTATCTTGATTCAGACGAGTGCAAAAGAAAACAAGAACAACTCGCTGAGAAGCTCAAAAAGCCAGCTAAGCCAAAGAAGCAGTCCTCTAATCCTTGGAAGCATAATCCAAAGCCAGATCATGCAGTCTAGATACCAAGTGGAAATTGCGAAAAAGCCTATTAGGTTGATCTCACACCACCTCCTCATTATCTCTCCAAAGAGAAAATTATCCCAACTGGGTAGGGTGATGAAGACAAGAAAGAAGGTCCCAATGAAATTTCTTCTGTTATTTTGTCCTTTGATTCCTTTGATCCGTTTGAAAAAGATTCGTCCTCTCAGACGATTCCACCATACGAAAGATCAGTTCTTATGTAAGCTCCTGTGACTCTGTTCTACACGGACACCACAAGAACATTAACTCATAACCCAGTGCAGACTAATCCTGATGATTCAGAAACAACCAGTGACTAGGGAAAAACTTCCCAAGTTGGCAAGCACCGGAACCAACAACCGCCACAAGCACAAGTCCCATAAGTTCCACAACAGCAACCTCAAAGACAACAAAAATTGAAGGAAAAGTTTTCATCCCATATGCTCCAGATCACAAGATATTATGGAACATTGATGCCATCCCTCCTGATGACAGAATCAAATATCTTGAGAAAATGGATGCATGGATAAATGGAGAATCTCTTCGAAATCCTACACTTGAAATAAGAGATATCATTGACCGCCTTGTTGCTAATTTTACAATATCACTTCGCAGTTGGTGGACAATAATGTTGTCAGAAGAAGAAAGACAAACCATCTTGACAGATGCAGATCCTATTCAGATGTTTCTCAGATGTCTACGAGTCATTTTCATTGGACAAACAACCCAAGAGATTGAGCAAGCAGAAAATGAGTTCTTACTCAACAAATGTTGTGATGTTGCAAAACTTGGAGATTACTATCCTAGACAGAAAGCTTTGTATTTTACCTTTGGAAAAAATACAGAAACCATCAAGAAGGCATTCGTCTTTAACATGCCACAACCACTTCCTGAATTGCTCGAAACAGAGTTCAAATGAGCCAATATTGCAGATCTAAGACAGGTGAGTCTTGCTCACTTGTACAAGATGGCCAGAAAGCTCATTCATGATCATTGTGAGTCCAAACGACTTGGCAAACTTTTCAAAAGCAAGGAGCATAAAACAATGGATACCTTTTGCATAAAAGATTTTCAAAAGTTTGGCTGTCATACTCACAGCTACTCTCCATGTTCATGCCACAAATACAAGAAGCACAAACATCAAAAAAGATTTCACAAGTCCAGAAAACCTTTCAAGAAATTCAGATTTGTGAAGAAAATATCAAAACCCTCTTCTTCCACTAAATGTTTTCTTTGAGGAAAGAAATGACATTTTGCAAAAGATTGTTATCTCAAAAAGTCCAAGAAACTACCAGCCAAGCTTGTTCAATTTATTTCAACTTAAAACTTTGATGACCAGCTATACACATGGACTTCCAAACCAGATCAAGCCGTCCTTAACCTTGATACAGCCTCATCCTTAGATCTTACCTCAGAATCTGAATCCTCTGATTCTGAACCAACCCTCTCCATAGCCAAAATAAACAAAACCACTGAACAACTAATCCTTACCATTTCCAAAGCTACCTTTACCCCAGGATAGATCTATAAGCCATACATAAAGCTTGTTGTAAACCCTCCAGGATATGTTACTATCACCGTTACTGCACTTCTAGACACAAGTTCATGTATTTCTTTCATGAAATCCAAGTGTCTTCCTCCTGAATTTTGGATTTCCTCCAGAGCAACCTTTACCATTGCTTCTGGTAGTGGATTTGCAAGTGAAGCACATTTCATGACCATTCCCATACATTTATCCCTAGATGTCTCAGTTTGACATAGCTTTTACTGGTATGATCAATGCTGTGAAGATATTCTCTGAGGAATGGATTTCCTTACCTTATTTGCCCATTCTTATTTCAGACAGATGGTTTCCAATTCCTACACAATCAGTATACCCCTTGGGTATCCTTACAAAAATTGCTCTCACAGGTTTCAGCAATTCAAGATGATGAATTTGCTGAAGAAAGAAGCCTCCTCATTTCCTATTGCGGTGATCTTCCAAACAAGTTTTGGGAAAGAAAGAAACACTTTGTCTCTCTACCTTACAAAGAAAATTGGCAGATGCCACATCAAACTGCCTCTCATCCAGGAATGCCAAAAGATGAAGATCTTTGTCAAGCTGAAATACAGACACTACTTGAGCAAGGTCTCATTCAGCCATCCAGATCTCCATGGGCAAGTCATGTCTTTTATGTCAACAAAAGATCTGAACAAGTCTAAGGAAAGAAAAGATTGGTGATAGATTATCGCCAACTCAATGATCAATTGCAGGATATCAGATACCCTCTTCCAAGAAAGGAACAACTCATTCAAAAGCTATCCAAAGCCAAATTCTTTTCCAAATTTGATATGAAATCTGGATTTTGGCAAATTGGTATTACTGAAGCTGATAGATTCAAAACTGCTTTTGTTGTTCCACAGGGACATTATGAATGGAATGTCATGCCATTCGGTCTCAAGAATGTACTGTCCGAGTTCTAACACAGAATGGATGATGTGTACTGACCCCTTACGCAGCACTGTATTGTCTATATGACCGTTCTCTCGTAATGTGTGCATTTGAAAGTCTTTGATTGAGTTGTGTTATGATGGACTTGATTGTCGTGCTTGAATGACTTTGATGATTACACTGTTTCATAAACTCTTATATAAACATGTTTGCATAATAGTTTAAAACATATATGTGTAAATGTGATATCTTGGCATTCATACATGTCCTGTTGAAATGGTAAGAAAGACTTCTTCCTCCCCCTGAAGAGAAGTGATTAGCAACAAGCCCTCCAAGTTGTGTGGATTAGCGGGAATGAGAATGTTTGTAAGCGGAGCTCAGTTATTGGGATTTCTTCCAAGGCATTCTTCTACGCTCAGTAGTCAGAAATGAATGGCTTCCTTTGGGATTTCTATATGACCGTTCTCTCGGTTTTCTTATTGAGTATTCTTCTAGTATTTTCTTGCTGGTATTACTCAGAAGACTTAGTTTGGGATTCTAATCAGCCTTATTATATGAAATTATCTTCTGTATTTGTACTCTAAATTCTTATTGGTATTTTCTCTCCACTGTTAGTTGGGATTCTATTCTTCTATGGTATTCGTGCCAGCAGGATTCTTATTTGGATTTCGAAGTAGCATCTCTATTGGAGCCTTTATTTGGCCTTATTACGTGAGGTTCGCAGGCAATACTACTGGGATTTCTTAATGAGCTCCCACAAGAGTTCGTATATGGTATTCTTGCTTAGCAACTGATGACGAGTAATCGGAGTTGGTTTTCAGTTGTTGTGGAGTTCCCTTGTGAAGAAGCATTGCGTGGACGCAATTAGTTTAAGGGGGAGAGGATGTGACGCCCGAGATTTAGCCATGCATTCAATTACTGTTGCATCCCTTGCTTGCGCATTTACTTCTGTACTTTACTAACTGACTTCTGTAGCTACTATTCACTCCATTTTCAAACTACATTCTATTAGTGAATTAACATTTTTATTAAATCATATTAATTGTTAAAGGAGTGGGAAAAATGTGCAATTGAACTAGAAGCGATAGGAGCGCTCGTTTAGAAAATGATTTTCGTAGTTCAATGAATAGTGTTACGTAACATAACTTAGAGATTTAATTAGCTAGCCTATGTTTCACACCTTAGGCTCGTTTTAAAGTTAACAACGCTCATTTTAGTAACCCATTTAATCACCCAACTTAGCCATTTAGTATATCTACTCAACGCATGACCATTTAGCTCATAAAAAAAAAAAAAAAGAGAGCAAATGCTGAAAAATTACTGTAGCAAATCCGAGAATAGTATAGGAGGAGAATGAGAGGATTTTGCTCATCAAATCTTCAAGCCAAGCCAAGCCAAGCTAAGAGCAAGTAGTTTAGGGTGTTTGCTAGCCTCCCGAGAGTTCCTACGCGCAATTGGTGAGGGTTTTCATGACTTTTTATGCATATCTAAAATGTTACATTTTTCTTGATTTGTTGAAAATGTTATCAAATGCTATTGGAAAGCTTATCTATGCTATTATATCTTGTATATAAGTGCTAGAGAACACATTTGAGCTATTAGTTCGCATTTTAAACGGTTGGAATCGTCATTTGAATTTATGAGGTGAATAGTGACGTTTTTCTAGGGTTTTGTGTAATTGCACGTATTAGCTTGATTCAACACTCCTAATAGATGCCTTAGGTGCTAATGAAGGTAGTCTAATAGCCCCGTGCACTTGAATTGCTCTAGAATCGCATAAAACGTGAAATAGCCGACTTTAACAAAGGGGTTTCGGGGTTCATGCGAATCCGGGTGGATTCGGGCTTCACTTCTAGTATTCTTAGGCTACCTAGGTGCTATAGAAGCTTTGATAACCCTTGTTTGAAGCCCGGATAAGGAATGTGTAGTTTAAAGCCATAAGAGGGAATTTGGGGCTTTCGGGGTAATCGCGGGCGTTTGAATGAGTTAGAGGGTTGAGAGGGTACCTTGAGGGTTAGTTAGAAGGTTGGGAGAGTTTCCCTTGAAAATGGAATCATTAACCTTGGTTTGGAAGAGAAATAGTTTGAAAAATAAAGGGGTTTAGGTGCAATTTCGGTTGACTCACACTTCTAAACCCATGGCATGACTTCTTGAGTGTTTATATGTGATTTTAAATTGATTTGGAACTTTTGGTATGATTCTATGCTTATTTTGTATATGTTCCTTTGTAAACTGCTTATTAGCTTCTATAATTGCTTCTATTCTAATTGCATCGAGGCCAACCTACTTTGTTGATCCTCCTATGTGTTAATGCTTATATTATTGCTATTAATTTGCCATTGTTAAGTGCATTGCATCGTGGTTGCGCAACCATAGTGTCAGGGGCGGATGTGTTGAATATCGGCTGGGCGGCAGAGGGCTTGCCGGTGGATATTCAATCTCCGTGCCCTAGTCCCTCATTCGCCTGGTCCGGAGATTGCCAGGGGATGTTGGGTCGTAGGATTATCGGGGTACATCCTGAGTACACCCACTGGAGTGTTTGGGGTTATGCCGGCTTATCGTGATCGTGATCGTGGTTCGTGGATCGTGAATGAAGACCAGTGAAAATTGATGTATAGGGGTTATGAGAAATGTATCCTTTCAAATATGTGGTTATTTAAGCTATCATTGTTTCTTGATTTGCTCAATTGTTATTGTTGTTAACTGTTTTACTTGTCGCATTGCACACCCCGGGACATTATCCCTCACTGGGCAACAGTGGTTGCTCATACCTCGCTAACATGTTTCAGGTGGCGCAGTTGGAGGAGTTGCATTAGTTGCTGTGTCTAGTTGCTTGAGGTGGACTATGTTCTTGTTGATGAGAGTAGGACTTGTTTTCTTTACTTTATGTTCTATTTTGTAACCTAAGTGATATGTGTATATTATATAGTTTGCAAATTGAGGGATAGATGTTGTAGTGGTAGATTTAGAACCATGGCATGTAATAACTTATATTTCTGCTATTAGCTGCTTCGCATGCTTGGGAGTGAATGACTGGTTGTTTTCAATTTCTAAGAATACTTAAAAGCTATCATGGAGTGGCATGATAAGCGGTTTTGTAAAGAAGTTAAGTTATGAATGCATGCTTGTCTGTATCTAAACTGTTTGTATGTCTTAAGGCTCGGATGGCCTTAAAGCTAAGATCTTTAGTTATAAATGAATGTCTTGTTATGTTGTGGCTTTATTGAGCATTTACAGGTTTGAAAAATGTCCGCGGTACAGAGGAAACTCTGTCCGTTTTTCCCTAAAATTTTGAGACTGGGTTGGAATTGGGTTGAGAATAGCTTGGTTATTAGAGCATCCGGTCTCGTGAGGGATCGGGGCATTACAGGAAGTCTATGTGTATAGCTGGTCATCAAAGTTTTGAGTTGAAATGAACTAAACAAGCTTGGCTGGTAGTTTCTTGGACTTTTTAAGGTAACAATCTTTTGCAAAATGTTATTTCTTTCCACAAAGAAAACATTTAGTGGAAGAAGAGGGTTTTGATCTTTTCTTCACAAATCTAAATTTTTTGAAAGGTTTTCTGGACTTGTGAAATCTTTTACGATGTTTGGGCTTCTTGTATTTGTGGCACGAACATGGAGAGTAGCTGTAAGTGTGACAACCAAACTTTTGGAAATGTTTTCTACAAAAGGTATCCATTGTTTTCAACTCCTTTTATTTGAGAAGTTTGCCTAATCGTTTGGACTCGCACAGATCTTGAATGAGCTTTCTGGCCATCTGGTACAAGTGAGAAAGACTCACATGTCTTAGATCTGCAATATTGGCTCATTTGAACTCTATTTCGAGCAATTCAGGAAGTGGTTGTGGCATGTTAAAGAAGAACACCTTCTTGATGGTTTCTGTATTTTTTTCCAAAGGTAAAATATAGAGCTTCCTGTCTGAGATAGTAATCTCCAAGTTTTGCAACATCACAACATTTGTTGAGTAAGAACTCCTTTTTTCTTACTCAATCTCTTGGGCTGTTTGTCCTACAAAAATGGCTCGTAGACATCTGAGAAACATCTAAATAGGATCTGCGTCTGTCAAGATGTTTTGTCTTTCTTCTTCTGACAGCATTCTTGTCCACCAATTGCGAAGTGATCATGTAAAAGCAGCAACAAGATGGTCAATGATATCTCTTATTTCAAGAGTAGGATTTCGGAGAGATTCTCCATTTATCCATGCATCCATTTTCTCAAGATATTTTAGTCTATCATCAGGAGGGATGGCATCAATGTTCCAGAATTGCTTGTTATCTGGAGCATATGGGATCGAAACTTTTCCTTCAATGTTTTGTTGTCTCTGAGGTTGCTGTTGTGGAACCTGTGGGACTTGTGCTTGTGGCGGTTGTTGGTTCTGGTGCTAATCAGCTTGGGAAGTTTCTCCCTGGTCACTGGTTGTTTCTGAATCATCAGGATTAGTCTGCACTGGGTTATGTGTTCGTGTTCTGGTGGTATCCGTGTACAACGGAGTCACAGGAGTTTTCATAAGAACTGGTCCTTCATATGGTGGAATCGTCTGAGAGGACGAATCCTTTTCAAACGGATCAAAGGAATCAATGGACGAAATAACAGAAAAATTTCACTGGGACCTTCTTTCTCGTCTTCATCACCTCTCCCAATTAGGATAATTTTTTCTTTGGAGAGATAATGAGCAAAATGGTGTAAGATCAACCCAATAGGCTTTTTTGCAATTTCTACTTGGTATTCAGACTGCATGATTCGGTTTTGGATTATGCTTCCAAGGATGAGAGGACTACTTCTTTGGCTTATCTTGCTTTTTCAGCTTCTCAGCGAGTCGTTCTCGTTTTCTTTTAAACTCGTCTGAATCAAGATAATGCTTCTTGGAAGAAAATTCTGCATGTTGACGCTGTTCAAAGAACAAATTTGTCCCGAAGGGTTCTGAACTGGAGCAACTTTCTGCAATTTTTTCCAGTTGATTGGAGTTGTCTAATGGTATATGTGATTCTTGTGAAAAGCCTTGTGGAAGTCATTATTTTGGTCATAACAACCTTGTCTGAGATGATCATGGGCTTCATTTGTCCATGCAACATGTTCCTTTTTAATGGCAACATTCTGAGCTTTTGCATTCATGTTGCTCCAATTGATTGCTGACTCGATTTGTCCAACATCTTGTGGTCTGGTTTTGGTAACTTGCCATTTACCAACATATGCGTTGTCGGCTTCTCCTATACAATAGATGTCTTCAGAAAAATTAACAGAACATACATATCTAGAGGACCTAGATCTGGTAGATAAGGGCTTTCTGACACAGTGTGGACAGGACTGAGGATGTCCAGCAAGTTGGCATTTTTCACATGGTTCAGCTAGTTGGGATTTTGTTGGAAATGATATGGCGACACGACCTGGTTCTAGAGGATGTCTTGAGGTTCTTGGTCAATCATGGATGATTGGTCAGTTATGGCTTCTTTCATAATCATTTTTCCATCGAGGAGGGAAAGTGAGTTCATGTTTGGTGTAGATCTTTAGTTTGGTAACATTACTATCATCTAACACATAGACCCGAGGCTTACAGTTGTGGTCCATGGAAAAGAGACGGGTTTGAACTTTGTAGGTCATAGAATGATGGAGTGCTACAACAATTTCATTTGGGTTCATATCAGCTCCACAAAGTTAGATAAGGACCTGTATGGTTTGAGAAAGGGTAGGACGGGAAAGATCAAGGGTGAAGTTTGGTTCAACCTAGATGAGAACATGGCCATTGTGAAGACCTGCTTCGACAGCACAAATGAATGCATCATCAAACTTACGCCACCGGGTATCTAGTAAAGAGACTAGACATGAAATATTTTTTCCAGCAAGAAAACTAGGCTGTAAGGATAGGCGAATGGCTCCAAGGTGTAAACCTTTATAACCTTTCTGTCTATATCTACGGAGATTAGGTTTAGAAAGTATAGGTAGATAGGTTTCTAAGCGGGAAGAGGATACAGATTGTACAAAGACTGTAGAGGATTTGTACACGGTTGTAAGGGCTGTTGGGTTGATAGTTAATAGAGATTTGAACTTTTGTGTGAGTTGGGAAGTTTGGTTGTATGAGTATGGGTTTAATGGAGAGAGTTTGAAGAGTTTTCCTGGTTTGGTAGATAGAGGTGTTTGGTTATGTCTACCTCATAATGAGATGCAGAACGATCAAAGGAAGTGACTTCAGAGTTGTTAGCAACAACTTCTTGTTCTGGCAGGGGAAAGTCAGCCATGGTGGATACACTGGTCACAATATGACTTACTGCAAAACTTACTGTGCCTTTCATTCACTCTTTAACTGCTATTGCCCTATTGCCAAAGACTCTAGTATTCAACAGACAAGAATTGTTTAAGACCTTCAATACCAGAATAGGGAAGTGCTCACTAGCTTGGAAGTTTGTCCCTGGTCACTGGTTGTTTCTGAATCATCAGGATTAGTCTGCACTGGGTTATGTGTTCATGTTCTTGTGGTGTCCGTGTAGAACGGAGTCACATGAGTTTGCATAAGAACTGGTCCTTTGTATGGTGGAATCGTCTGAGATGAAGGTCAAACGGATCAAATGAATCAAAGGACGAAATAACAGAAGAAATTTCACTAGGACTTTCTTTCTCGTCTTCATCACCCCACCCAGTTGGAATAATTTTCTCTTAGCGAGTCGTTCTCGATTTCTTTTGAACTCATCTGAATCAAGATAATGCTTCTAGGAAGAAGATTTCTACATGTTGATCATGTTGATGCTGTTCCAAGAATGAATTTGTTCGGAAGGGTTCCGAATTGGAGCGGCTTTCTGCAGCTTTTTCCAGTTGATTGAAGTTGTTTGATGGTATATGTGATTCTTGTGGAAAGCCTTGTGGAGGTCATTATATTGGTCATAACAACCTTGTTTGAGATGATCATGGGCTTCTTTTGTCCATGCAACATGTTCTCTGAGATCTTACCATATTTTTTAAATGGCAGCATTCTGAGCTTTTGCATTCATGTTGCTCCAATTGATTGTTGACTCGATTTGTCCAACATCTTGTGGTCTGGTTTGGGTAACTTGCCATTTACCAACATATGCGTTGTCGGCTTCTCCTATACAATAGATGTCTTCAGGAAAATTAACAGAACAGACATATCTAGAGGACCTAGATTTGGTAGCAAAGGGTTTTCTAACACAGTGTGGATAGGACTGAGGATGTCCAGCAAGTTGGCATTTTTCACATGGTTTAGCTGGTTGGGATTCTGTTGGAAATGATATGGCGACACGACCTGGTTCTTGAGGATGTCTAGAGATTCTTGGTGAATCATGGATGATTGGTCGGTTATGGCTTCTTTCATAATCATTTTTCCATCGAGGAGGGAAAGTGAGTTCATGTGTGGTGTAGATTTTTGGTTGGGTAACATTACTATCACCTAACACGTGGACTCAAGGCTTACAATTGTGGTCCATGGAAAAGAGATGGGTTTGAACTTTGTAGGTCATATAATGATGGAGTGCTATAACAGCTTCATTTGGGTTCATATCAGCTCCATAAAGTTAGATAAGGACTTGTATGGTTTGAGAAAGGGTAGGACAGGAAAGATCAAGGGTGAAGTTTGGTTCAACCTGGATGCAAACATAGCCATTGTGAAGACCTGCTTTGACAGCACAGATGAGTGCATCATCAAACTTACGTCACCTGGTATCTAGTAAAGAGACTAGACATGAAATATTTTTTTTGTCAAGGAAACTAGGTTGTAAGGCTAGACGAATGGCTCCAAGGTGTAAGCCTCTTTAACCTTTATGTCTATATCTACGGAGATCAGGTTCAGAAAGTATAGGAAGATAGGTTTCTGGGCGGGAAGAGAATACGGATTGTACAGAGACTGTAGAGGATTTGTACACGGTTGTAAGGGTTGCTGGCTTGATAGGTATTAGAGATTTGAACTTTTGTGTGAGTTGGGAAGTTTGCTAGTATGAGTATGGGTTTAATGGAGAGAGTTTAAGAGTTCTCCTCGTTTGGTAGATAGAGGTGTTTGGGTTATGTCTATCTCATAATGAGACGCGGAAGGATCAAAAGAAGTGACTTCAGAGTTGTTAGCAGCAACTTCTTGTTCTGGCAGGGAAAAGTCAGCCATGGTGGATATACTGGTCACAATTGGACTTACTGTGGGACTTACTCCGTCTTTCATTCACTCTTTAATGACTATTGCCAAGTTGCCAAAGACTCTAGTATTCAACACACAAGTATTGTTTAAGACCTTCAATACCAAAATAGGGAAGTACTACCGTTAACTAGGCTCTGAGACCACAAAGGGGAAAGTGAGGAAATCCATTCATAAGAGAATATCTTCACAGCATTGATCATACTGGTAAAAGCTGTGTTGAACTGAGACATCTGGGGATAAGTGTATGGGAATGGTCATGGAATGTGCTCCACTTACAAATCCCTTTCCAGAAGCAGTGGTAAAGGTTGCTCTAGAGGAAATCCAAATTTCAGGAGGAAGACACTTGGATTTAATGAAAGAAATACATGAACCTGTGTCTAGAAGTGTAGTAATGGTGATAGGAACATATCCTGGAGGGTTTACAACAAGATTTATGTATGGCTTATAGATCTGTCCTGGGGTAAAGGTAACTTTGGAAGTGGTAAGGATTGGTTGTTCAATGGTTTTGTGTATTTTGACTATGAAGAGGGTTGGTTCAGAATCAGAGGATTCGGATTCTGAGGTAAGATCTGAGGATGAGGCTGTATCAAGGTTAAGGACAGCTTGATTTGGTTCGGAAGTCTATGTGTATAGCTGGTCATCAAAGTTTTGAATTTAAATGAACTGAACAAGCTTGGCTGGTAGCTTCTTGAACTTTTTGAGGTAGCAATCTTTTGCAAAATGTCCTTTCTTTCTACAAAGAAAACATTTAGTGGAAGAAGAGGGTTTTGATCTTTTCTTCGCAAATCTGAATTTCTTGAAAGGTTTTCTGGACTTGTGAAATCTTTTCTGATGTTTGTGCTTCTTGTATTTGTGGCACAAACATGGAGAGTAGCTGTGAGTGTGATAGCCAAACTTTTGGAAATCTTTTCTGCTCCTTGCTTTTGAGAAGCTTGCGAAGTCATTTGGACTCGCACTGATCTTGAATGAGTTTTCTGGCCATCTGGTACAAGTGAGCAATACTCACCTGTCTTAGATCTGCAATATTGGCTCGTTTGAACTCTGTTTCGAGCAATTCAGGAAGTGGTTGTGGCATGTTAAAAATGAACACCTTCTTGATGCTTTCTGTATTTTTTCCAAAGGTAAAATACAGAGCTTCCTGTCTGAGATAGTAATTTCCAAGTTTTGCAACATCACAGTATTTGTTGAGTAAGAACTCATTTTCTGCTTGTTCAATCTCGTTGTTTGTCCTACTAAAATTGCTCGTAGACATCTGAAAAAAATCTGAATAGGATCTGCATCTGTCAAGATGATTTTTCTTTATTCTTCTGATAGCATTCTTGTCCACCAACTGCGAAGTGATCCTGTAAAAGCAGCAACAAGACAGTCAGTGATATCTCTTATTTCAAGAGTAGGATTTCGGAGAGATTCTCCATTTATCCATGCATCCATTTTCTCAAGATATTTGAGTCTGTCATCAGGAGGGATGGCATCAATGTTCCAGAATTACTTGTGATCTGGAGCATATGGGATTGATACTTTTCCTTCAATGTTTTGTTGTCTCTGAGGTTGTAGTTGTGGAACCTGTGGGACTTGTGCTTGTGGCGGTTGTTGGTTTCGATGCTAACCAGCTTGGGAAGTTTCTCCCTGGTCACTGGTTGTTTCTGAATCATCAGGATTAGTCTGCACTGGGTTATGTGTCGTGTTCTTGTGGTGTCTATGTAGAACGGAGTCATATAAGTTTGCATAAGAACTGGTCCTTTGTATGGTGGAATCGTCAGAGAGGACGAATCCTTTTCAAACGGATCAAATGAATCAAAGGACGAAATAAAATAATAAATTTCACTAGGACCTTCTTTCTCGTCTTCATCACCTTACCCAGTTGGGATAATTTTCTCTATGGAGAGATAATGAGGAGGTGGTGTGAGATCAAACCAATAGGCTTTTTCGCAATTTCCACTTGGTATCCAGACTGCATGATCTGGCTTTGGATTTTGCTTCCAAGGATGATAGGACTGCTTTATTGGCTTAGTTGGCTTTTTGAGCTTCTCTGTGAGTCGCTCTCGTTTTCTTTTGAACTAGTTTGAATCAAGAGAATGCTTCTCGAAAGAATATTTCTGCATATTGATCATGTTGACGCTGTTCCAAGAACAAATTTGTCCGGAAGGGTTCTCAACTGGAGCAGCTTTCTGTAGTTTTTTCCAGTTGATTGGAGTTGTTTGATGGTATATGTGATTCTTGTGGAAAGCCTAGTGGAGGTCATTATATTGGTCATAACAACCTTGTCTGAGATGATCATGGGCTTCTTTTGTCCTTGTAACATGTTCCCTGAGATCTGACCATATTTTTTGAATGACAGCATTCTGAGCTTTTGCATTCTTGTTGTTACAATTGATTGCTGACTCGATTTATCCAACATCTTGTGGTCTAGTTTTGGTAACTTGCCATTTATCAACATCTGCGTTGTCGGCTTCTCTGTACAATAGATGTCATTAGGAAAAATTAACCGAACAGACATATCTAGAGGACCTAGATCTGGTAGCAAAGGGTTTTCTGACACAGTGTGGACAGGATTGAGGATGTCCAGCAAGTTGGCATTTTTCACATCGTTCAGCTAGTTGGGATTCTATTGGAAATGATATGGCGAGACGACTTGTTCTAGATGATGTCTAGATATTCTTGGTGAATCATGGATGATTGGGCAGTTATGGCTTCTTTCATAATCATTTTTCCATCGAGGAGGGAAAGTGAGTTCATGTTTGGTGTAGATCTTTGGTTAGGTAATATTACTATCACCTAACCACATGGACTCGAGGCATACAATTGTGGTCCCTGGAAAAGAGATGGGTTTGAACTTTGTAGGTCATAGAACGATGGAGTGCTACAACAGTTTCATTTGGGTTCATATCAGCTCCATAAAGTTGGATAAGGACCTGTATGGTTTAAGAAAGGGTAGGACGGGAAAGATCAATGGTGAAGTTTGGTTCAACTGGATGAGAACATGGCCATTGTGAAAACCTGCTTTGACGGCACAACATCAAACTTACGCCACCTGGTATCTAGTAAAGAGACTAAACATGAAACATTTTTTCTGGCAAGGAAACTAGGCTGTAAGGCTAAACGAATGGCTCCAAGGTGTAAACCTTTGTAACCTTTCTCTCTATATCTACGGAGATCAGGTTCAAAAAGTATAGGAAGATAGGTTTCTGAGCGGGAAGAGGATACGGATTGTACAGAGACTGTAGAGGATTTGTACTCGGCTGTAAGGGCTGCTGGCTTGATATGTAATAGAGATTTGAACTTTTGTGTGAGTTAGGAAGTTTGGTAGTATGAGTATGGGTTTAATGGAGAGAGTTTGAAGAGTTTTCCTAGTTTGGTAGATGGAGGTGTTTGGGTTATGTCTACCTCATAATGAGATGCGGAAGGATCAAATGAAGTGACTTCAAAGTTGTTAGTAACAACTTCTTGTTCTGGCAGGGAAAAGTCAGCCATGGTGGGATACACTGGTCACAACTGGACTTACTGCGGGACTTATTGCACTTTTCATTCACTCTTTAACGGCCATTGCCCTGTTGCCAAAGACTCTAATATGCAACACACAAGTATTGTTTAAGACCTTCAATACCAGAATAGGGAAGTGCTACAGTTAACTAGGCTCTGAGACCACTAAGAGTCAGATTTGGATTGAAATACATCTTTTTTTCTCTCAAACAACTTACATCTTCCTTCTTTCTACCCTTAGCCTTTAGCCATGTCTTTCGCCTCCCGCTCCTTACCTTCCCTTTAGTGGTATCAGAGCCTAGTTAACTGTAGCACTTCCCTATTCTGGTATTGAAGGTCTTAAACAATACTTGTGTGTTGAATACTAGAGTCTTTGGCAATAGGCCAATAGCTGTAACGCTCTAACTCGACCCTCCTATGATCAGTTAGGACACAACGGAATTTCGGCAGTATAACGACAGTAATTAGGACACTGAGGCTCTTAACCAACCTCTTCGAAACTCATACATCTAACTCCACAATAATTCAATGATTAACAACACGACCACAATATACAATAAACATGCTTTACCTTTGCATCTATAGGTTATACGCCTCCATTCTAACATCATACATTTACTATATAATATACATTCCCAAAATAGATTATAAGCAATCTAGTAGCCTTATCATATTCCAAAACAAGACCACTAAACTAGCAACTTTTAATCCATTTTCTCTACAACATATTATATATCATAATCTTCTAAATAAATACAAACCAACTAGTTTTAATATACAAGATAACAAAAAGTACATCATCAGATATCAAGGACAAGACTCTGGCATGTAGGACTCATCCACATATGGCACATAATCTTCTTCTAGAGGCACGTACCCGTAATCTGGATCAGTAACACCTGTATGCATGCAATAATTAATAGTGAGCTTATATAAAACAAACCCAGTGAGGATTCGATAGATCTTTAACAATATTTACTATAGTCCTTGGAAATTATCCTTTGAGCAGTAAACACACAACAATCATCAATAACAATATAAGCACATGAACTATAATGACCAATCAATAAAGGATACTCTAGTTGGTGTAGCTCCAAATGTCATCACGATCTCAACCGTTCTTCTTGTAACTCCTCATTACTCATGCACCCGAGATACCTTTCTAGCCCTCCCTCCATGACATATCCGTCATGCGAGCTGGGAGTAGCCTATGATAGTTATGCCGGTTTCAACCCGACAACCCGACACTGCCCGAGAGATGGCACACACATACCAAGACTCATGACAATAATAATCATTCAAATCTCAAGAGGACAACTTTTCACGTTGACTATCTCCCGGTTCATCAATAATCAATTATCACAGGAGGACAACAAAGTAGGTTGCCTAACTCCTAGTTCAACAATAATCAATCAATAATCATCAATTCAACAACATAACAACAACTAATCAAATAAACAACAAACAACTAAGTTAGATGACAAAGTAGGCCATCCAACTTAACATGCAATAACCACACAACCAAACCCAAATCTAACCATCAACAACTCACAATTCAATCACTCAAACACCACCCAAACATCCAAAGGCATAATTCAACATTTTAAAGAAAGACAACCCAAACTTCTAAAAGTCATAACTTACATTCTACTAATCTGATAACCTCAAAACCAGTTTCTAACACTCATCCACTCAATCAACAACATTCACCCCCTCAGAAACCAACCATAAACCATCCACATCAAGCCCAACAACCCTAAAACCCTAATGCATCAAGGCTGAAATTTTGAACTTTCACACCGACATCACAATCAAAATTTCGGCATTACAACATTACTACCACGTATTTAACAAACTTTTACAAGCTAGCAGCAATCGATTCCAACCACCACAACTCCAATTATTCAACAAATAGCCAACAACTCAATTTTAATACCCAAAAAATAAAAATTTATGCTACAACGGTTCAAATCTTATATAAACACATATAAACGATCCTTAGCATGCATTGAGCAACAATATAACATCAATTCAACATTCTAAAAATGACATTTTGAGATCTAGAATTTTTCTCTCACCTTTGATCCGAAGCAAGGCTAGGAATGCGTGCAATGCATCCCTAACAAGCGGAATCCAACATGGCTCGAAAAACTACAGACAAAAACTAGATTTTTCAAGTGAATTTTGCTTTGAAAACCTTTGAAATTTTCTCTCTATTTTCCTCCCCTTCCTCTCGGCAATGTGTGTGTAGAATGAGTATGTTTTGTGAGCTTTTAATGTGTGTTGATGATATATAAAGCAAAGGTCAAACAAATAAAAGAAACGTCAATGCTGGACACTTAGTTATTTTTAGTGTTTTCTTGTTTTTTATTTCCATTTTAGACTATTTCTTGCTCAAAACATTAATTTGACACTTAGACTATTTTAAGTAGTTTATTTTTAGGTGACAAGAATTTCCTCATGCAAAGACTCTCACCCGACTCGGCTAAAAATGTGATTTTTGCAAAAGAAAGTGTAAAAATCTTTAAAATTTCAAAATCGATTCAAAATCCGTTTTAATCAAACACGGGTCTGTTAATACCCGAGGACTAGGTTTTAAAACGTTTAAAACACACAGTAAAAATTTTAGCGGACAGGTGTTCAAAATACTATTCACTAAAACCGTCGAAAAAATTTTTATGCCAATTTTGATGAAAATTTCATGAATGCACACATAGCATGTATTAGGAATACAAATCATATATTTAACGCATTCTAACTCATATAACACATAAACATGTTAAAACACGTAAATCGAGGTAAAACACGCAAATCGAGGTAAAGACAAAATATGGTGTGATAACCCGAACCCGGCATGCATTTAATAACATTTAATTGCATTTAATTAAGTGTTATCTTAAATGTTAGCATTGAATTATGTGTTTATTTTTGGTTAAACATTTAATTGTAGCTTTATTTTCATATTTCTTTTGGAAGTAATTAAAATAACACTTGAGTTAATTATTTTAACGGAATATCACCTACCTTTCATATTTATGACAATCGGTTTTAGTTTTCTTGCACTTAAATGCTCGGATTTCAATTAAATGAAAAGTAACTCCGAGCCGGAGTAAATTTTAAACTATGATGCTTTCAAAAAATGATATATTTCTTAAATTCTTTGAGATTTAATCATTATTCTTTTATTGTCGCAAAGTGCATAGCATTTCGAGAGAGATAGATAGGAAATGAATTCTAGTCCTTAGCAAATAGTGAAACTAGTATTTAGTGTCTTGATTTTAATATTTTTGTTGTTGTTAGCTAGAATTAGAATTGTGCTAGTTGTTTTAGCTTCAAAATGCCTAAAATAAGCTTATTTGACCAATTCTTAAGTGGTTTGACCAATGCCTTGACCATTGACCTTGTCATCCTTTTTAATAGCATAACATAGCACAAAATAAAAAAAATAAAAAAAGCTGAAAACAGTTTGGGTCATGGCCGAAAATAGAAAGAAAGAAAAAAAAATCATTTCTTCTTCAAATCATCAAATCTTCGCGTAAGCTTGCACGGGGTGGTTTCCAAGGCACTCTACGAGGTTTTCCTAGTGTCTAGGAGCGTCTAAGGTGAGGGTTTCATCGTTATTTGCGCATTTGAAATATTTGTATCTAAACTTTGATTTTTGGATTTTATGCGTAGATTGTTGTTTTAATCATTTTGTTGCTTAAAGAATGTTCCTTGTTGATTGTAGAACATGTATTTATAGCTTTTTAACATTTTTCTGCAGTTAAATGTTGAGATTGCAATTTAAATTGATTGTTGAATAGTGTTTTATGAATAGTAAACCCTTGAAACGATGAAGTTGCTCCGTTATGCTGTACGTTGATGTAGAAATGTGCTAGATATGCTAGAATGCCTAGATGTGTGGTTTTAATTGGAATGTGTAATAGAAAAACGGAGAAAAATGGCTTAGTGAAAGTTGGGGTCGTTTAGGTCGAGTTTGGCTTTTTTCTCATTTTGCGTGTTGGCATTGTTTCGGGAGGCCATGGAAGTACTTTTGGTGCGATTATAGCGTTGGTTGGGTGTTTGGTTGATATAGTTGTAGTTCAAACGAGCAAAGGGGAAAATCGGGACTTGCGTGAATTCTAGGGTAAGGTAGGGTTTCGGGGTCTTTAGACGTGCCTTATGGTGACCTATGAGGGTTGGTGAAGTCGGTTTCCAAAGCTCGTGGCTCGTTTGAATGTAGTAGTGTTTTTGAAGTTGGGGTCATTTTTGTGATTTTGTGTTTTTTTCATAAAATATTGCTTATAGTATGTTTATATTGATTATAGAATGCTTATATTGCTCATAGAATGATTATATTGATTATAGAATGCTTATATTGCTCATAGAATGATTATATTGCTTATAGAATGCTTATATTGCTCATAGAATGATTATATTGATTATAGAATGCTTATATTGCTTATAGAATACTTGCAAATGCTTGTTAATGCTTATTACGCTTGTTAGAGTTGATTATTGATTGAAATGTTTATCAATTGTTGAGAATGCTTGATATCGCTCGTTTATCGCCTTGTATCGAGTCTTGCATTGCATACTGTCTCGCGCGTGAGTGATGGGCCTCTCTGGATAGCCTCAGGTTGCCAGTGTTGGTTGCTCTAGCTCCGCTGCTATTCCCTCTTCTCGCTTGGGTTGCCTCCCAGGGAGATTTGGGTCGTAGATTGATGGATACTTCCAGGGTATTCCAAACTGGTGTTATAAGGTGGTTTGGGCCTTGCACGTCATCGTTAATGTCATCGGAATCGTGATCGGTACATTACTTGCTCGAGTGATCCATAGCCTTCAGAGTGTGGTATAGCTTTGAATGGTTGTGTTAATGCTTTCATTAATTGCTTATTGTATTGATGGTTCGTCTTGATCGCTTACTTCCTCAGTTATATTACTTAGCTGCCTATTTGCATTGCACGACTTTCTTTCTCTCTACCTCGATATCTGTCTCGCCCTCACTGAGTATACCTGTTGTGTATACTCACTCCTCACCACCACATTTCAAGAAAATGTCATGTTAGCTGGAAAGTTCGTGATTTCGTAAAAGTTCGTTACCTGAAGAGTTGTCTTGCGTGCCTATGTGGCTTGAGTGTCGAAGTTGTAAAGATATATGCTTTCATATGTTGTATGTATTTATTGTTAAAAGAAATGTAATCTAATTAGCTAAATAGTTGAGGTAAATTGATAAGCTAGTTATGTAATCAGTTAGCATAGCTTAACTTCAATGCATATTTGTAATGTCCCAAGGAAAAGAATTAGAATGGCATGATAGCTTATTTTGTGCAGTAGCTTAGTATGGTTTAATTGTCTAGTTTGAATGTACTTGTCAAAAATGAAAAGAGATAGGTTAGCTTTTAAATTGGAAATGTATGTATACTTGCTGAGTTTAATTGTTGAGAACCGAGGCTCGGATGGCCTTGAGGTAGTTTGTATGGTTGGACACGGTGTTGGTCCACTTATATGCTGTCGCAGGTTTTATATTTCGCCTAGAAACAGGGGAGACTCCGTCCGTTTTCCCTGAAATTATGCCGGGGTTTGGTTTGGGTTGTGATTAGATCGATTGATAGAACCTCCGATCTAGAGAGGGATCGGGGTATTACAGGTGGTATCAGAGCTTGTCTAGCTCATAAGCCGGGACAGGGTCCTCGGTCTGGTGGGTAGTGACCCTTGAATGTGTGCTTGTTAAGTGTGTCTTGAAAGTGTATGCTTGTATGTGAGATTGTGTGTCTTGATCTGAATGTGTGCTCCTATGTGATATAGTTATGTGTTATGTGTTAATTGTGTGCTAAGTAAGGTGAAGTGTCCAGTTGTGCATTGAATTGACCTATCGAATTGGCAACGTGAATTGAATCGACCTCGTGGATTATTATTTGCTTGAAGTATTACTTGTAATGTGTGTATAGAATGTCTTGAATTAACTATGTCGTGATTTGAATTGATTATGTTTTGCTTGACTTGATTGTTATGCTTGAGTGACTTTGTTGAATAAACTCTTTTGTAAACTTGCTGGCATAATAGCTTAAGACATATGTATAACTGTGATATATTGGCATTCATACATGTCTTATGGAAATGGTAAGTAAGTCCTCTTCCTCCCTTGAAGAAAGTGGTTCACGGCTAGCCTCTCAGAGTGTATGGATTGGTAGGAAATGAATGGTATTTGACTAGCCTTTATTTGGGAATTGGTGTTTGCTTTTGGAGCTCGGTTATTGGTGAATTTCTATGGTCCTCCTCTGTGCCTAACAGTTGTGAAAGAACAGCTTTCTCTTGGGGTTTTATTTGGTTGTTCTTTGGAGCATTCTTTGGTTTCTTAATGGGTATTCTTTGGAGACTTCTGTTGGCATTTCTCGGTGGATTTGGCTATTGGGATTTCAATTGGCCTTACTGCACAGTATTATCTAGGGCATATGTGTCTTGGTCTTTATTGGAGTGTTACTGGTATTCCTTATTGGAAATTCTTCAATGGCATTCTCTAGGATTCTCAATGGCCAATTATTTAGTATTACTTATTGGGCAATTCTTGATACTTTCTTACTGGAGCATTGTTCGGGTATTTTCTTTGGCATCCCTCAGTTGGTTTGGTAACTGGAATCCCTATCAGACTCATTATCTCATGTTACTTACGGTATTCTTTGGAATTCTTATCGGGCATTTTTACAAGTATTTTCCTTACTGGCATTTATTGGAAGATCCTACACTTGGAATTCTGCTTGGACATATTATCTTGTACTGTTTACGGCTTCTCCTTCGGCCTTTCCACTCAGGGAAAATCTATACTTGCTGTTTGACTAAGATGTTGCGGTAGGAACACAGTGATTGGAAGATTTCATTTAGAGGATGGCCTTGGGTATTCTTCTCTATATTCCTTTACAGAACTATCAGCTGGGTCTATTTATGGTAGTCAGTACTACATGAGGTGCATCTACTCTGGCTGTCTCTTAACTTTCTTATTTGGTACTTGTTAGACTTCTATTGAAGATTCTTAAATAGGGTATTCCTTCAGTACTCTTCCTGCCATTAGTATGTGGTATTTATGATATCTACAGTATCTTTGCTTCAGTCTTTAGTTGATATTTCCTCCGCATTCTTGATTGGAATTTCTATTCGAGATTTCCTATGAGCATTCTTATATATTATCCTGTTCAGCAACCATGAAGAATGGTCAGAGTTGGATTTCAGATGATGCTGAGTTCTATTGGAAGAAGAATTGTGAGGACGCAATTTTTTTAAGGGAGGAAGGATGTGATAACCCGAACCCGGCATGCATTTAATAACATTTAATTGCATTTAATTAAGTGTTATCTTAAATGTTAGCATTGAATTATGTGTTTATTTTTGGTTAAACATTTAATTGTAGCTTTATTTTCATATTCCTTTTGGAAGTAATTAAATAACACTTGAGTTAATTATTTAACGGAATATCACCTACCTTTCATATTTATGACAATCGGTTTTAGTTTTCTTGCACTTAAATGCTCGGATTTCAATTAAATGAAAAGTAACTCCGAGCCGGAGTAAATTTTAAACTATGATGCTTTCCAAAAATGATAAATTTCTTAAATTCTTTGAGATTTAATTATTATTCTTTTATTGTCGCAAAGTGCATAGCATTTCGAGAGAGATAGATAGGAAATGAATTCTAGTCCTTAGCAAATAGTGAAAACTAGTATTTAGTGTCTTGATTTTAATATTTTTGTTGTTGTTAGCTAGAATTAGAATTGTGCTAGTTGTTTTTAGCTTCAAAATGCCTAAAATAAGCTTATTTGACCAATTCTTAAGTGGTTTGACCAATGCCTTGACCATTGACCTTGTCATCCTTTTTAATAGCATAACATAGCACAAAATAAAAAAAGAAAAAAAGCTAAAAACAGTTTGGTCATGGCCGAAAATAGAAGGAAATAAAAAAAAATCATTTCTTCTTCAAATCATCAAATCTTCGCGTAAGCTTGCACGGGGTGGTTTCGAGGCACTCTACGAGGTTTTCCTAGTGTCTAGGAACGTCTAAGGTGAGGGTTTTATCGTTATTTGCACATTTGAAATATTTGTATCTAAACTTTGATTTTTGGATTTTATGCGTAGATTGTTGTTTTAATCATTTGTTGCTTAAAGAATGTTCCTTATTGATTGTAGAACATGTATTTATATCTTTTTGACATTTTCTGCAGTTAAATGTTGAGATTGCAATTTAAATTGATTGTTGAATAGTGTTTTGTGAATAGTAACCCTTGAAACGATGAAGTTGCTCTGTTATGCTGTCCGTTGATGTAGAAATGTGCTAGATATGCTAGAATGCCTAGATGTGTGGTTTAATTGGAATGTGTAATAGAAAAACGGAGAGAAAACGGCTTAGTGAAAGTCGGGGTCGTTTAGGTCGAGTTTGGCGTTTTCTCGTTTTGTGTGTTAGCATTGTTTCGGGAGGCCATGGAAGTACTTTTGGTGCGATTATGGCGTTGGTTGGGTGTTTGGTTGATATAGTTATAGTTCAAACGAGCAAGGGGGAAATCGGGACTTTGCGTGAATTCTAGGGTAAGGTAGGGTTTCGGGGTCTTTAGACGTGCCTTATGGTGACCTAGGAGGGTTGGTGAAGTCGGTTTCCAAAGCTCGTGGTTCGTTTGAAAGTAGTAGTTTTTTTGAAGTTGGGGTCATTTTTTTTGATTTTGTGTTTTTTCATAAAATATTGCTTATAGTATGTTTATATTGATTATAGAATGCTTATATTGCTCATAGAATGATTATATTGCTTATAGAATGCTTATATTGCTCATAGAATGATTATATTGATTATAGAATGCTTATATTGCTTATAGAATACTTGCAAATGCTTGGTAATGCTTATTACACTTGTTAGAGTTGATTATTGATTGAAATGTTTATCAATTGTTGACAATGCTTGATATCGCTTCG